>NC_056736.1:415898779-416058779 GCF_019279795.1 Protopterus annectens | reverse complement strand
GGAACAATGACCTATTTTTTCCTGGATGAGAAACCTTTTGTGATGAGGTGTGCCACATAGAAGGATTTCCTGACTACTGTGGCGATGTGATTATCAAAGGAGAGACTACTGTCTACCTGTGTCCCAAGGTCTCTTATCACACTTTCGGTGTTAAGTAGACTACCACCTATGTGGTAGTTCATGGGTACTGAGTTTTTACCAAAAGAAATGACAATGCACTTTTTGGCATTGAGCTTGAGGCCATGGCTTTGACACCAGGCATCTGTCTCAGCAAGGCCCTTTTGTAGGATGTCCACATCTTTTGGAGTTTTGATTATGGCTCCTAGTTTGCAGTCATCTGCGAACTTCGTTAGCCAAAGACCTTCTGTGTTGGCCTGTACTTCAGAGAAGTAGATACCAAACAGGAGAGGACCCAGGACTGAACCCTGTGGTACCCCACTTGTCACTGGTCTGAAGCTAGATTTGGAGTCTGCTACTTTCACAGTGTGGGTTCTGTCAGTGAGCCAGTTGGCAACCCATCTTGTGACATAGGGATTTATACCTAGTTTAGTGAGATTATCTATAATTCCAGAGTGGGGGATGGTGTCAAAAGCCTTGGCGAGATCTAGATAGACTGTGTAAACCACCTTACCCTCATCTACGGCTTTGGTGACTTCTTCAAAGAAGTCTATCAGGTTTAGGAGACATGATCTGCCTTTTACAAACCCGAACTGGGTGGGATCCTGAGTTTGGGGATTACCAATGTCATTGTTTATAGGTTCCATGATGATACGCTCCATAGCCTTGCAGACCAGGCTCGTTAGGCTAATGGGGTGGTAGTTTCCGGGGTCTGTGGTGGCTCCCCCTTTGAGGAGTGGGATAACTGTTGCTCTGCACCATTCAGTGGGCACATAGCCTGAGATGAGGCTATGATTGAACATGGTACTTAGGTGGGGTGCCAGTTCATTCTGTAGTTCATGTAGAACACAGCCTGGGATGTCATCAGGTCCCATGGATGCTGTGTTCTTGGCTTTGGATAGTGTGTTTTTTACCTGTGCAGCCATGATTACAGGAACTTTGCATTCTTCTGTTATAGAGATGGGCCCTTTAGGGGATGACAGAGGGGTAAAGTTAGCACTGAACCTATCTGCCAGGATGTTGGCAATATCCGTTGGTTCTGTATATTTAGTGCCATTGTGCTGTAACTCAAGAGCAGATCTGAGTGTTGCCATTGGGATTCTTGACATAGCGATAGAATGCTTTGTGGTTGTCTTTAGAGTCAGTGGCGATGTTGTTTTCATAACTAGCTTTGGAGGATTTTATGAGGGATCTCAGCTTCTTACTGAAGCTGACCAGGGAGTTTCTCCAATCATGGGATTTTACTCTTTTTTTGCAACAGTTTCTTTCTTCTGTTGTAGAGTTTGTTTATGGCAGGGGACCACCAGATTGGCTTCCTTTTTTTGGAGGATAGCATCTTGGTTCTGTTAGGGATTGCACGATCCATGCACTCATGTAAGTGCTTATAAAGTACATTTGCGTAGGATTCAGCAGTCATACCTCTATTGTCCATCAGCATGTGTGTCATGAAGTTTGCCACTTCTGTCTTAAGAAGCATGAAGTTGGCTTTGGAGATTTTTTTTACTGTGGTTTCCCTAATGGGGGGTGGGGGAGGGATGTGGATGTCTAGGGTGATTAGCTTATGGTCGGATCTGACCAACGAGGAATTGACCTCTGGTGTGTTGCACCGGTTGCCCATGTTGGTAATAACCAGGTCTAGGATATTGCTGCCCCTGGTGGGGGTGTGGATAAGTTGATCCATGGCATTGGAATTTATGAATTCTAGAAAATGTTGAGCACAAGAGTTGGTACATGAGTAGTTTTCCCAGTTAATGGTAGGGTAGTTGAAATCACCCATTATTAGGGTGTTAGGTTGTACCCTAATATTTTCCAGTGTATTAAGAAATGAGGAGTGGGAATCCTGGGACATGGTGGGGGATCTGTAGCAAGCTACAGTTTGGATTGCAGTCTTTCCCAGAGTTGGTTGCACTTGGATAATCTCGGATGCATTATGCTGAGCAACTAGCCTGGCGGTGTGGATATCCTTAATGAATATGGACACGCCTCCTCCTTTACTGTTTCAGTCCAGGTTAGGTGGCCGAAAGATGTGGTATGAATTATAGCCTGGTAATGCAGGGGTACTCTCTGGAGCCTTGAACCAGGTCTCTGTCACTGCACAGATGTTGATGTTCTCCATTTTAAGGAGTGCCTCGAGAGAGTGCATTTTGAGGTTTAGACTTCTAGCATTGAGTAGCAATACCCTCAGATTCTTCTTGCCTGTACCTGTTAGGGTGGTGAATTTGTCATTTGAACCTTGCCTAAAAAAAGCACTATAGGGGTGGCTAGAGCCTTAGCCAGTATCCGGAATCCCAGGGGCGACAGGTGCAGGCCATCTCTGGCAAAGCATCGTGGCTTGTTGATCATGTCATCCCAGGCAGACAGATACTGGATCGCCTTAGAATTACACCAGAAGTGTAGCCAATAGTTGAAGTCAATCATTTTGTCCTTGTACTGTGGTATCATTCTGGGTGATGGCAGGATGTTACTCAGGGCTAGGTTCATACCTGCCTGGGCTACAAGATCGGACAGCTCCTCCATGTCCCTTTTCATGTAGTCCAAGGAGGTACGTCTCAGGTCATTCACACTAACATGGACAATGACAGTCATATTTGTACTTGTGGAGTGACCTGAGTGCATGCGTTATGTGGCGGATCCTGGAACCTAACAGGCAGCTGACAGTAACTGTCTCCTTGTTTAGCCTGGTGAGTGGAACATCAGTGTGCCTGACTATAGAGTCACTTATGACTAGAGTGTTGGGTACATTGTTATGCCTTATGGGCTGTGGTTGAGTGGCACACTGAGTTTGTGGGCTATGTGTCATTTGGGTTGTGTTGAGGGGTGGAGGTTGCTTTTGTTTCTGCTTTGGAGGTCCCTGTTGCTTGGGCAGGTTTTTACTGAGAGCCTCCGTGAATGTAGGTGTGTGTTTTGTGTTTCTATGTGTGTGTTTTGATGGTGTAGGTTTTGAGGGACTATGTGCTGAGTGTGGTGTGGTGCAAGTGTTTACCTTCTCCTCTTGACTGTCTAGTCCAATCTTGGGTGAAGAGAGCATTGCTTCCAGTTTGGCTATATAAGTGCATCTCTCACAGGTTGTAGTGTTGGGTGGTAGGAGGAGAGGGTTGTCTGTGTACATGAGGCAATTACTGCATTACCCCAAGATGCCCAGATTCATCAGGTAGACAGGAGAAAACACCGGGGGCTGACCCTTAGACATGCCTGGATAGGTGCTTATTTGTTAAGTACTAGAAACTGTTTTCCTCTAGGTTCATAGGTTCATAGGTTCATAGGTTCATACTAGGCTATCTGCCCAAGGGCATTTATAAGCCTAGCCCATAGTTATTTGGCTTTCGCCACCCCTTTAGTTTGAAGAAAACTATGCCTATTATTTTGCTGTGCCTCTGTCAAGCAGTGACACTGAAGTAATCCCTGGGGTATATCTGCGATCTCCCATCCATTGGTCAAGATTCCTCTTGAACAAGGCCAGCGAGGTGCTTTGCCTCACATGTACCGGGATTTTGTTCCACAGCATAGGGAGTCTCTGGGTGATGAATCTGTCCCTCCAGCACGTTCTATTAATAACCGTGTCAAGGTTTAAGTCTCCCGCCCTTGTGGTTCTGAGGGATCTAGATTTTTTGAGGTGAAGCATATTCATCAAATCTGGGTTTGACATGGCCTTATATGTCAGGCACAGGTCACCTCTGAGCAAGCGGTATGAGACTGAATAGAGCTGGAGTCAGTCGGGCAGCATAAGACATATTTTTGAGACCCTTTATCCTTTTGGTGAGGAACTTTTGGGGCCTTTCCAGCTGCTGCAGGTGTCGGGTCAGATATATTCGAATGGGGCATTGTACTCAATCATAGGTCTAATGAGTGATGAGTACAGGGGACGATGACCTCCCTTGATCTAGATGTGAATCCCTTCATGATCAGGTGGGCAATGTAGAAGGTTTTCCTAACTACTTTAGCAACATGAGTGTCAAACGACAGGCTACTGTCAACCTGGGTCCCTAGATCCCTGATGACTTCTTCTGTGCTCAGTGGATTGCCACCTATATGGTAGCTATGGGTAACCTTGTTTTTCCCGAAGGGTATGACTATGCATTTCTTGGCATTTAACTTTAGGCCATGGCTCTGGCACCAGTTATCCGTTTCTGTGAGGCCCTTCTGAAGGATATCTGTGTCAGATGTGTTTTCGACTATGGCGCCCAGTTTGCAGTCATCTGCAAACTTTGTCAGCCATAACCCTCCTGCGCTTGCTTGTACTTCAGAAAAGTAGATGCCGAACAAGAGTGGACCCAGGACTGAGCCCTGTGGGACACCACTTGTGACAGGCTTTGAGTCTGACATGGCTCCAGCAACTCTGACCCTGTGTGTTCTGTCACTTAGCCAGTTTGCAACCCATCTTGTGATGTATGGGTTTACATTCAAGCTGATGAGTTTTTCGATGATACCTGAGTGGGGTATTGTGTCGAAGGCCTTTGCCAGGTCAAGGTAGGCTGTATGGACTGCCTTTCCCTCATCAATGGCCTTGGTGACTGTCTCGAAAAAGTCAACCAAGTTTAAAAGGCATGATCTGCCTTTGACAAAGCCAAACTGGGTTGGATCCAAAGTCTGCAAGTTCCCTATGTCTTTATTTATGAGTTCCATTATGATCCTCTCCATGGCTTTGCAGATAAGGCTTGTCAAGCTAATGGGACGGTAATTTCCAGGGTCGGTGGAGGCACCGCCCTTGTGAAGTGGGACCACAGTCGCGATGCGCCACTCCTTGGGCACGTATCCTGAGGTGAGGCTAAGATTAAACAGCTGTCCTAACTGCGGGTTTAATTCCTCATTGAGTTCGTGGAGCACACAGCCGGGGACACCATCCGGTCCCATGGATGCTGTGTATTTTGCCTTGGAGAGCAGTTCTCACCTGGGCGTTGGAGATGTTTGGGGGGCTACAATCCTCTGGTATAGATATCTCTTTTTTTGGGGGGGGGGAGTTTGCACTGAACCTGTCGGCCAGTATGTTGGCAATGTGTGTAGGTTCAGTAATCTTCACATCATTTTGAACTAATTCTGAGCATATCTGGGAGTTTCCTCCTAGGTTTCTAACATAGCTAAAAAAGGCCTTATGATTGTCTTTTGAGTCCTTGGCGATTTTTCTCTCAAAATTTGCCTTGGATGATTTTATGAGAGCTCTTAGTTTTTTACTTATAATGATCAAAGGTGTCTTACCTTTCAAGGATTTTGCTCTATCTTGTAGTAGCTTCCTCCTTTTGTTGTAGAGCTTGTTTATGGCTGGGGTCCACCAGACTGGACGCTTGCTTTTGGTACAAAGAGTCTTAGTTTTGTTTGGGATTGCCTGATCCATGCAGTCCTGTAGGTGCTGGTAGAAGGCATTTGTAAGTGATTCAGTGGTTTGAGTAATGTTTACCACTGGCTCAGGGGCGTTAAAGGAGACCACACTAGTTTTCAGAAGTGTGAAGTCGGCTTTTGAGAAGTTTTTCACTGTGGTCTTTTTTATTTCAGGTGGGGGCGGGATGAGGACCTCCAGCGAGATTAGTTTATGATCTGATCTCACCAGTGAGGGGTATACTTCCGGTGTTGATAATTGTGATCCCATGTTCGTGATGATGAGATCAAGTATGTTTTCTCCTCTTGTGGGGATGGTGACTAGTTGTTCCATGGCATTTGAGTTTATGAACTCCAGGAACCTTTGGGCTAGAGTGTTTGGGCTTGAGTAGTGTTTCCAGTCTATATTAGGGTAGTTGAAGTCACCTAGTATGATGGTGTTTGGAGATACATTTATCCCCTCCAATGTTTTCAGGAAAGCCATGTGAGGTTCCTGAGTTTGAGAGGGTGGCCTGTAACATGCTACAAATTGCAGAGCAGTCTTGCCTATGGTTAATTGCACCTGGATGGTCTCCGATGAATCGTGCGTTGCCATCAACCTTGAGGTGTGGGTGTCCTTTATGAATATGGACACCCCCCCCCTTTCTTGGTGTTGTCCGGATTTTGGGGCCAGAACGCATGATATGAGGTGAAACCTGATAGTGCTGGGGTGCTCTCTGGAGCCTTGAACCAGGTTTCTGTCACTGCACAGACATCGATGTTCTCCATACTGAGAAGGGCCTCGAGTGTGTGCATCTTGAGATTGAGACTTCTGGCATTGAGCAGCATTACCCTTAGTTTTTTTCCTTTTTTGTGTTCTAGGGTGGTAGGTTTAGAATTTGAGCCTTGCCTAAAAAAGGCACTATGGGGGTGGCAAGAACCTTTGCCAATATCTGGAAGCCTAGGGGTGACAGGTGCAAGCCGTCCCTTGCGAAGCAGCGTGGCTTGTCCAGCATGTCATCCCAGGCAGACAGACATTGGATCCCCTTTGAATGACACCAGAATTTAAGCCAATTATTAAAGCTGATCATCTTATCACTGTATTGTGGCATCATTCTAGGTGAAGGTAGGATACTGCTCAAGGTCAGGGTCATACCTGCCTGGGCTACATAATCAGAGAGCTCCTCAATGTCTCTTTTCATGTAGTCCAAGGAGGTACGTCTCAGGTCGTTGACACCAGCGTGGACAATGACTGAGTCGTACTTGTACCTGCTGTTGAGAGACCTGAGTGCTTGCATTATGTGGCGGATTCTAGCCCCCGACAGGCAGCTTACTGTGACCTTCTCCTTACTCAGTCTGGTGAGCGGGACGTCAGTGTGTCTGACTATGGAGTCACCTATGACAAGTATGTTTGGTGTTGTATTTGGCCTTAAGGGCAGTGACTGCTTTGCACACTGATTTTGTTGTTTATGTGTTGTTTGTGTGGTGTATTGAGTTTGCAGTTGCTTGGGTGTCTGCTTTGGAGGCCTCTGCTGTTTAGGTAAATTTTTACTCAGAGCCTCCGAGTATGTTTTAGTGTGTTTATGTGTTTGATTCAGTGGTGTGGTTGAGTTATGTGAGACTGGTATTGTGGTGTGTGTAGTTGCCTTCTCCTCCTGCCTGGTCTTGCCAGTCCTGAGTTGAGAGAGCTCAGCCTCCAGTCTGGCTAAATAGCTGCATCTCTCACAAGTGTTAGCATTACGTGGGAGGAGGAGAGGGTTGTCCGTGTACATGAGGCAATTGTAACATTGTCTCAGAATTCCCAGATTCACCAACTGGGCAGGAGAGGACGCCAGCATCTGACCCTTCGACATGCTAGAAAGAATTATGAGTTGGTAGGAGACAGAAAAGTAATGGGCTTAGCAGGGAAGTGGGCACTCCTGGGGGGTTTTGCTAGTGAGAGATTTGTATAATATAGGAGTGCTTGACCTGCAAAGAGAATGCTTATAAGACAAGGGATATGCTTATAAGACAAGTGCTGAGCTTTTTGAGAAGAAAAAGCTATTTGGAACAAGTGCTGCACTTTTTAGTGTAGGTGTAAACTGTTTAGGTTCCTAACAGAGCAGTTCTAAGGGAAAAAATGAAGAACAGACTTTCTGGAGCCAGAAAGAGTTTAACCTTGTTTAACCGGCGCTGCCCGATGCTGCTCTAGTGGCAACTCCGCGCTAAATCGCGCTAAAGCACGTTAAAGCGTGCTTGATAGCAGGGGCTGGAAAGGAGCAGGAATAGACCCAAAAGGGACAATAAAACTACAGTTTCAAGTCAGTAACCACCTCTCCGGGGGGCAGGGAAGCTGCTCAATGTTAGTCACTGCCACTGATCAACAGAGAGTCCCTCCCTCAGCCCAAGCAAAAATGGCCTCACAGAAACTTTCAAACAGTTCAGGAACAGCAAGCCTGTAACTGAACTTTTTTAACTCTCAGAAAAGTGGGAAAAAGCAAGATTTTTTTTGTTTTGTTTTTACAGAGATAGCAGAGGTTCACAAGTAATATCAAGTTATAACAGTGCAGTAAATGACCCCACACAAGAGTGCTAGGTCAAGGACAGAAAATATGCAAGTTTTAAGAAAAAAACGATTTAACATTAAGTGCAAACAGGAAATTCAGCAAACAGCTTTTGGTTGTGCTCTAAATACAGCTACTAATACAGAAATCAAGTTTAACAAGCCAGAAAATGCTCAAGCTAGGCAGCTATGCAGAAAAACTTAGCAAATAAACAGAGGAAAAATACTTAAAATCTCAAAAGTGTCTCCCTTCTTCTCTCAGCGTTTTTTTCCTCTTGGAGTGTGCTTCACCAACAGCCAACAAGCCTGAAAAGACCAGTGCTGTAGTAATTTGTAGCTTATTTAGTGCTTACAATAAGTTCTGAACAAGTGATGAAACAAAAAACTGGCTAGTTCTAAGAAACAAAATTAAGCTAGAAGGCTTCCCTCCAACACAGGAAGGCTTGGGGGCCTAGAAGCCTACAAACAATCCTGGACACAGCAAATCTATATCCAGGCTAGACTATCCACAGGAAAGGCAGGAAACAAGCTTAGAAAATTTTTTTTTTTTTTTTTAGTGGAAAGAGAGAAAGGAGTAGCACATAATCTGAGATGTGTGGTAGCATCCTTAAATAGAACTAATTGTACTGATCTACTGAGTGTAGATAATCTGAGATGTGTGGCAGCATCCTTAAATAGAACTAAATGTACCGATCTACTCAGTGTAGGTAATCTGAAATGTGTGGCATCATCCTTAATAGAACTAATTGCACCGATCTACTAAGCATAGATAATCTGAGATGTGTGGCAGCATCCTTAAATAGAACTAATTGCACCAATCTACTGAGTGTAGATAATCTGAGAAGTGTGTCAGGAATCCTTAAACAGAACTAAGTGTACAGCTCTACTCAGTGTAGATAATCTGAGATGTGTAGCAAGATCCTTAAACAGAAGTAAGTGTATAGATCTACTCAGTGTAGATAATCTGAGATGTGTGGCAGCATCATTAAATGGAGCTAATTGTACTGATCTACTCAGTGTCAATAATCTGAAATGTGTTTCAGGATACTTAACCTCATCAAATTTCATTTTTTTTATATCCCTCTGATCATGCCTTTCTATTAATGAGTACATGTGTACTGTAGGTGCACACACATACACAAACACACACACACATAAACATGCACATTTTGCAGACAGACAGGCACACTTACATGCAAACATTATATGGGCATTTCATTTTTTGTACTTAATTAGAATACCTCTCAACTATAACCAGTTTTGCAGACTACCCCTTATTAGGCTTCATATTTTGTTCAGTCCTTTTGAAGTTTTGATTTTCTGGTAATCATTGAGGATTATAATCATTAGAGTTTCATTTTTCAATGTTCAGAAAATGCCTGTTAATCCATAACCTGTTGCTCTATTTACTTTTACGTGATTTACAGTAATATTTAAAAAAAATTAAAAACTATCCCAGATTAAGTAAAATAATTTTAGACTTTATCTTACTTATGTTGTGTAGCTTTACAACTTAACAACCCATAAATGCTTCATTAAAGGAAATTTCATATACGTTTTATAGGCTCAAACCTTCACCATCTTCTTAGACAATTGATAAGCTCTCTCTCATATTGTTCATTCTGTGACTCCAGTGTTATATACATCAGTGTTTCTTGAATAGCTTGTATAAGTAATAGTGTATTACTCGGCAAATCCACTGTACATTAATTATGAGTTGTACTGTTTCTTTTCTTCTCTAATATGTGCATTCAATTTTTTTACTGTGCAATTTTACCAGAGGTTTACCTAACTGTTCATGCACCTGGTGCCATCTATGGATCTGGCATTCCCTCTCCTCTAATTTGAGGAACAAAAGGGAAAAAAAGAAGTTCTTCTCTACTTTAAAATTTTAGCAAACAGATACTCCATTTTATGCCATAAACAGAGTTCATTCAGTGCTTTACTTCTGACCGCAAATATAATGCTGGTATTTATTTCAAAATGCCGGTATGCAATCAACACCAATCAGGCTCTGTCAAATGTTCACACTAGCATTCTGCACCTGGGGTGGCTGCCCCCTTTGCTCCACACTAGCTACATCTCTGGATTTTACACTTGCTGAACTTGAAAATGGTTGACATGCCTCAGTGTAAGATTAACACATAGATAAATAAGTCAACTTATAAATATATAAACAAACTCGCTGTGTTGCCTTAGCTGTAATTTGCAGTTACAGCAACTATTATACCTTCCTTTTCAGTCTTCTGAAATGCTTAAGTAATAATTAATAGCTATTCACCAAGCAGATCTCCAAGTAGCTTCCCTACTGATGTCACTGTAGTTTCAGGTTGCGAAGAAAACCGCCTCGTTGTGTGAGGAATGGATGCGATAACCAGTTAATTTTTCATGAGGGCTCCATTCAGTGTCATTCAGAACCCCTTCTCCAATTACTGCTCATGCTCACTGTTTATTGGACGAGATGCAGTTCAGTGACACTAGAAGCTCCAATGCTGAATTCTAAAATAAAACTCAGGATCACAAGCTAGGTCTAGAACTCCGTGGCATGTGGCATTAAGCACCGCTTGCCTTTGTAAAAGGTAGTAGACCAAGCAGCCATCTTTGAAACATGAAATAAAAAATGATTTATGATCTCAAACTATCAAATGCAGCTTCCTTTAGAAGCAGATGTGCTGCTGCTCTTGTTAATTCAAGAATATTTTGTAAGCCAATTACTTTCCCTAACTGGACAAAACATTGAAAACAATATCTTTCCTAACCTCACTGTGTCAACCCATTCTACAGCTTCTGTCCTAGTTGATGAGCTGAAATCATTCAAGGCAGTATCCATCAGTATCCATAAACTTAACTTTGCTCCACCTTTTCAGCTTAAACTAATCGTATTTGTTCATTGCTACTTTAGGAAAATGCATACTTCTGAAAAAACAAGACCAGATAGACTGTATCCTAAAATTCCAAAACCTTGCTGCCTTTTGATGTCCCTGTTTAAACATATTATTACATTTTGGGAGTGGTCCTATTTATGAAAGTAAACAAACTGAATACACCATTTTGCCAAATGTTCCCCCTGCTGCAAAAGTGGTATGGCCATGGAGGATTGTGAGACCAATGTCCCCCACATATGGGACTAGGGATTTACAGTTCACTCTTTGCCCACAAAACTCTGAGCTCTTCCACTTTAACAAAAGACAAACTAAAGAAATAAAAGGCATCTTACCAAGTTTACCTTTGACAAGTAGGACAACACCCTATTTTCCTTATTCTCGGCTGTCACTTCTGACTTATATAAATAAACAGTTATCATCTGTTTGTCGAAGAATGGTTGATGGCATGATATAAATAATTATGTCAAAATTTCCCTTCTTCCCCCATGTGCTAAAAATTCTTCATACCATTGTCTTAACCCGTATGAACTGCAGATTCACTTCACTTTCTTTTACCTGAAAGAGTGAATAACATCATGGGTTTGGCAGGTCCACAAAAAGTACACAGAAAGTACACAAAAAGTACGATGATGACCCATGTATGCTTTCTTGGGCCACATTTGCTGACCTTTGAAAAGCATATGATATAATATCCCATATATCATTGATAAATCACTTTCATGAAGACAGCAAGCTTTCTAACAAAAACATGTACTGTTAACAATGCTTGTTTTCCTGCCTAGCTGAGTACAAATTGAAGTAATCTACACACTGTATTGGTAGATAGGTGCAAAGAATTGGAGAAGATGACAGAAGTCTAGTACATACTGTATAGTGAATGAAGTATTACAATCAGTTAAAGTTGCCTTCCGTGAGCAATTGACTTCAATGAATGCCTAATCATCTAAAGTTATTCATTCTTCATACATAAACAATCTTTTTACTGTTGTCTTCATTACCAGGTTTTCATTTTCACAAGACTACTGTAAGGACTATTAACAAACTGTAAAGAAATCGTCTATCCCACTGAAAGTCTGCCCCTGGAAGCCTATCTCCATCAGTTTAGAAATATTTTATTTCAACTCATCTTCTCCTCATTCGCAGGATATTTGGTAATAGCAACATCTCATATCATTGGAAATGCTACACTATAATTCCTTTGCCAGGCATGACATTCACCCTGTTATCATGAAAGATCATCCTATTTTTCTGCGGCCTTCTCTCTACCACAAAACTCAAAGAATCCCTAACCGGCTATAAGATATGCTGTAATGAGTAGCATGGGTTCAGACCTGGTCAAAGGATGCTACTACCTTAATGTTTCTGATAAATGGTACGGAAATGGTGTAAATGAAAACATTGGAATGTGGATTTGTTCCGTAATATGGCCAAGGCTTCATCTTAGTATCATACCCCCCCCCCCTCATTGATGGAGTACTGAAATATGGTCTACATCTGTTCTACATTGCCTGCTTTGTCAGTTACTTGAAGTAAGCATGTCATATTCAAATATCTAACTGTCTCAAGAAGACTTTCTTTAGATTTTTTGTGTGGCCCATTATTCACTTCTCCTTTCATCAGGTTTCTCACACTTGGCCAACCAAATTAATTTTCATTCTTTACACAGAAATATAACTGCATAATCTGAGTAATGTCTCTGCCCCCCCCCCACCTTGTCCCATATTTATTCTCACTTCTGCCAGCAGCTGTCCTTTTTTATTGTTTAGTTGTTTATTCAGGTTTTTGTGACCTGAAAAAGTTTAGTATACCAGACAGTTTGACAAAAATTTCTTCTTTACGTTTTTGCATATTCATATTTATTACATCTGTAATGCCTTCTGTTAATCATAACATCAATTGCCCCCATCTTCTTTTCTCTTCAGTCATTTCCAGCATACCTGTCTTCTCCAGTGAATCTTGTCTTGACATTATATGGCCAAAGTATTTGAGTTTTAATTTTACTATCATACCTTCTATTGAAAAATCTGAGTTTTTTTCTTTAAGTATTAATTGATTTGATTTCCTTATATTCCACAGAATTCTCAATAATATTCTCCAACACTATCGTTGAAAAGCATCCATTTCCCAATGCACAGCCTTACTTATTGTTCATCTGTCATACTGATATACTGCTGGCAGGAAAATAATAAGTCTGACATTGTGATCCCTTTGTTCTTTAAATCTTCTCCACAGCTGACAAGATTTCCTTCCAAGAAGTATCTTTGAATTTCATGGCTGCATTCACCATTTGTAGACATCTTTGGGCCCAGGAAAATAAAATGACATCACTGTCTTCCTTTCTTCCTTTCTTCCTTTCTACTACAAAACATTGGTAACGAAAGATGAGATTTTTTACGTTAAGCAATGAACAGCAAGCCAATTCTTCTGATATCTAGTTTCACATTTAACAACAGGCTCTTCAGCTCTTGTTTTCAGCCACTAAAGTGGTGTCATCTGTGTATCTGGGGTTACTGTTGTTTCTCCCAACAATTTTAATTCCAGCATCTTATTCTTCTAAGTCATTTCACATGATATATTCAGTCTACACATTAAATAAGTAGGGTGATAATACACGGCTTAGTAACAACCCTTTCATAATCTTGAACCAGTCGATTATTCCTTATTCAGTTCAAAATGTTGTTTTTTTGGTTCTGCATACAGAATTCTCAGGAAACAAATACGTTAGCTGGTATCCTCATTTCTCTGATAACTTCACACAGTTTCTTATGGGAGTCATATTCACTACAGGATAAATGGTGCAGTGCAGTGCAGTACAGGATGGTAGTGGTAAATGTCACATTGATATGTACTAAGAGGACTAACAGAAATCGTCCTTTTACAATATCCATTGGTTAGGCTGAATGTGGAGTACTTCCTGTTACACTATAGATTGGTAAGGCTGAATGTGAAGTACTTCCTATTACAACATACATTAGTAAGTCTGAATGTGGACTACTTTCCATTACACTATACATTAGTAAGGCTGAATGTGGAGTTCTTAACATTACACCATATAGTACTGTAGTGGAATATGAAGTACTTCCCATTACACCATACATTACTATGGTTGAATTTGGAGTACTTCCTGTTACACCATATATCAGTAAGGCTGAAAGTGGAGTACTTCTCATTACACCATAGTTTAGTAATTCTGAATGTAGAGTACTTCCCGTTACACCATATACTAGTGAGGCCAAATGGGGAGTACTTCCTGTTATACCATACATTAGTAAGTATGAATATGGAGTACTTAATGTTGCACTATACATCGGTAAAGCTGAATGTGAAACACAAAATGATTGACTTCAACAATTGGCTAAGCATCTGGCGTCATTCAAAGGGGATCCAGTATTTGTCTGCCTGGGAAGACATGATCGACAAACCACGATGCTTTGCCAGAGATGGTCTGCACCTGTCACCCCTGGGATTCAGGTTACTGGCTAAAGCTCTTGCCACCCCTATAGTGCCTTTTTTAGGCAAGGTTCAAAGGATAAAACCACCACTGTAACAGATACAAGCATGCAAAATCTGAAGGTAATGCTACTCAATGCTAGAAGTCTAAACCTCAAAATGCACTCTCTCGAGGCACTCCTAAAAATGGAGAACATCGATATCTGTGCAGTGACTGAGACCTGGTTCAAGGCTCCAGAGAGCACCCCTGCAATACCAGGCTACAATTCTTACCACACTTCTCGGCCACAAAACCAAGACCGAAACACTAAAGGTGGAGGAGTGTCCATATTCACCAAGGATATTCACACCTCCAGGCTAGTTGCCCAACACAATGCATCTGAAATTCTCCAGGTGCAACTAACACTAGGTAAGACTGCAATCCAAAATGTAGCTTGCTACAGATCCCCCCCATACCCAAGATTCTCACTACACCTTCCTAAACATACTGGAAAATATTAAGATACAACCAAACACCCTAATACTAGGTGATTTCAACTACCCTGCCATTAATTGGGAAAATTACTCGGGTACCAACTCCTTTTCCCAGCGGTTCTTGGAATTCATAAATTCCAACGCCCTGGATCAACGAATCCATTGTCCCACCAGGGGCTCCAATATCCTAGACCCGGTCATTACCAATATGGGAGATAGATGCTCCACACCAGTGGTCACCCCCTCATTGGTCAAGTCTGACCATAAGCAAATCTCCCTTAACATTCACATCCCACCCCCACCCCCCAGTAAGGAAACCTCCTTAAAAAAAATTCTCCAAAGCCAACTTCATGCTACTGAAGTCAGAAGTGACAAACTTCACAACACCCACACAGACGGGATCTGGAAGTTCGACTGCAGAATCCTACACTAAGGCACTGTACGAGCACATCCACTCATGCATGAATCGTGCCATCCCAAATAGAACCAAGATGCTCTTCTCCAAAAAAGGAAGCCAATCTGGTGGTCACCTGCTATAAACAAACTATACAACAGAAGGAAGAAACTATTGCAGAAAAGAAGAAAATTCCAGGATGCAAAAAACTCCCTCACCAGCCTCATTAAGAAGCTGAGATCCCTCATAAAATCCTCAAAAGCTAGTTACAAAAATAAAATTGCCAAAGATTCCAAAGACAACCACAAGGCATTCTATAGTTATGTCAAGAATCTAAATGGCAATGCTCAGATCTGCTCTGAGCTACAACAGAATGGTATTAAATATACTGATCCCAAGGATATTGCCAATATCCTGGCAGATCGATTTAGTGCCAACTTCACTCCCCTCTCACCCCATAAAGGGCCCATCTCAATATCAAAAGATTGCCAAATTCCGATAATCACAGCCACACAGGTAGAAACTGCACTCTCCAAAGCTAAGAATACAGCATCCATGGGACCAGATGACATCCCAGGCTGTGTACTACATGAACTACAAAATGAACTGGCACCCCACCTAAGTGTCATGTTTAATCATAGTCTCACCTTAGGCTTCGTACCCACTGAGTGGCGCACAGCTACAGTTATCCCGATCCACAAGGGAGGATCCACCTTGGATCCCGGGAACTACCATCCCATCAGTCTGACAAGCCTGATCTGCAAGGGCATGGAACGCATTATCATGGAACTTATAAACAAAGACATTGGCAACCTCCAGACACTGGACCCCACCCAGTTTGGGTTTGTGAAGGGCCGATCTTGTCTCCTGAATCTGATTGACTTCTTTGAATCAGTCTCCAGAGCGGTGGACGAGGGCAAGGAGGTCCACACAGCCTATCTGGACCTCACTAAGGCCTTCGACACCATCCCCCACTCTGGAATCATAGATAAACTTACTAAGCTGGCCATAAATCCCTACGTCACTCGATGGGTTGCCAACTGGCTTACTGACAAAACCCAGACTGTAAAAGTAGCTGACTCCAAATCCAGCTCCAGACAAGTGACAAGTGGAGTACCTCAGGGTTCAGTCCTGGGACCACTCTTGTTTGGCATCTACTTCTCTGAAGTACAGACCAGCACTAATGGACTCTGGCTAACAAAGTTTGCAGATGACTGCAAACTGGGAGCCATTATTAAATCCCCAAATGATGTGGATATTCTACAAAAGGGCCTTACAGAAACAGATGCCTGGTGCCAGAGCCATGGGCTCAAGCTTAATGCCAAGAAATGTATAGTCATCCCCTTTGGAAAAAAACATGTACCCATGAACTATCACATAGGTGGCAGGACACTAAACATCGAAAGTGTGATGAGAGACTTAGGGACACAAGTGGACAGTGGTCTCACTTTCGATAACCACATCGCCACAACAGTCAGGAAATCCTTCTACGTGGCACACCTCATCACTAAGGGCTTTTCATCCAGAAAAAAGGAGGTCATTGTCCCACAGTACTCATCCCTCATTAGACCCATTATAGAGTATAATGCCCCATTTGGTATGTACCTCACAAGACATCTGCAACAGCTGGAAAGGCCACAGAAATACCTCACTAAAAGAATCACAGGCCTAAAGCAGATGCCATATGCTGACCGTCTAAAAACACTCCAGCTATACTCTATGGCATATCGTCTACTCAGAGGCATTCTCTGCTAAATGTACAAGGCCATGTCAAGCCCTGAGCTGTTGGACATGCTCCACTTAAAGAAATCCCAATCCCTCAGAGCCACACCCTCCAGGGATCTAAACCTTATCATCACAATGAACAAAACATGCTGGAGGGATAGGTTCCTGATCCAGAGACTCCCCATACTCTGGAATAGGCTGCTCATACATGTCAAGCAGAGCACCTCATTGGCCCCCTTCAAAATGAACCTTGATGATTGGATGGGAGATAGGAAATTCACCCCAGAGATCATGTCAGTCGCCCTGCTAGACAGGGGCCCAGAGAAGTAAATATTATGGAAAAATTTTCCAGGGAATTGTTATGGCTAGGCTTGCATAGGCCTTAGGGCCGATAGCCTAGTACCAACCTATGAACCTATGAACCTATGAACATTACTATGGCTGAATGTGGAGTAATTCCTATTACACCATACATTAGTAAGTATGAATGGGGAGTACCTTGTGTTACACTATAAACTGGTAAGGCTGAATGTGAAACACTTAATGTTATACCATACATTGTTATGGCTGAATTTGAGGTACACCCCATTACACCATACATTGCTATGGCTGAATGTAGAGTATTCCTGTTACACTATACATTAGTAAGGCTGAATGTGGGGTATTTCCTGTTACACCATACATTATTAAGTTTGAATGTAAATACTTCCCGTTACACCAGACATTAGCACGTTTGAATGTAGGGTACTTCCCATTACACCATACATCAGTAAGTCTGAATGTGGAGCACTTCCTGTTCCACTACACATTGGCAAGACTGAATGTGGAGTACTTAATGTTACACCATACATGACTATGGCTGAATGTGGAGTACTTCCTGTTACACCATACATTAGTAAGCCTGAATGTGGAGTACTTAATGTTACACTATACATGACTATGGCTGAATGTGGAGTACTTCCTGTTACACCATACATTAGTAAGCCTAAGTGTGGAGTACTTCCTATTATATCATACCTTAGTAAGCCTGAATTTTGAGTACTGTGTGTGTAAGTTGTAACTGACACATACAGGAAAGGACTCCGTATACTGAAAATGTATATCACAGTTATGAAAACAGATGTGCAAATGAAAACCAGGTTATAAACAGAAGTTTACACAACTGCACATGTATATACCTGAAGCTGGAAGAGAAATAAGTGATGCCATGTGGATACACTAAAATAACAAGGGATGAGAAGGCCCATTATTGAGTATAACGCCTCTTTCGGTATGTACCTCGCAAAGCACATGCAGCAGCTAGAGAGACCACAGAGGTTCCTCACCAGAAAAATCCAGGGCCTCAAACATTTACCATACACAGATAGGCTAAAAGCCCTATCCCTCTACTCAGTTTCATACAGACACCTCAGAGGTGAGCTCTGTCTGGCATACAAGTCAATCATGGACCCCAAATTGATGGGACTGCTGCATATCGGCAAGTCAATCTCCACTCGAGTAACCCACATGCTCAGCCTCAACCTGATCTGTGACATCAACAAGACTTGTTGACAGGACAGATTTATGTCCCAGAGACTCCCCCATCTATGGAATAGACTCCCTCTCCACATTAAGCAGAGTACCTCTTTACCCCTTTTTAAGCGCAACCTGGATAACTGGATGGGAACCAGAAAATATACCCCTGGAATTCCACCCGTGTCCCTGCTAGACAGGGGCATCAGGTGCTGATTTGTCTAAACATGGGATAAACTCTTGGCTAGGCTTATAAGGACCTCAAGGTTAATAGCCTAGTAACCTCCTATGATCCTACGCTGAGGAGAACTAAACAAGGAGAGAAAAGAATGTTGATGCTGGATGGAAAGAGATAAATGATTTGACTTGCACTTTCTTGTAATGTCAAATCCTTTCTTAAGTACCTTACTCTGTTGGACAGTAATCTAAATAACTATCCTTCTTCCTTGCTTTACACACATCTTTGAAGCTCTCTGTGCTTGCGTTTGACATGTAGTGTGTACATAACTTTAATGTTATATTTCATTTTCAGAGCACTCAAAAGTTCTCAGTCTGTTGAATAATAATGCATCCTTGAAGAAATATGCCCTTCTCAACTCATTTATACACAGTAACCACTTAAAAGTTGACAGCTGTCACTTTATTGATGTAAGCATTGTTTTCTTATATTAGAAAATAATAAAACTGAAAGTCTTGTGGAAAAATAAATATAACAAAAAGACACAATGCTGCATGCATGCAATAAAATATCATATGTTGCCACTGCAAACTGCATCTTATAAATGCAAAACATCACTACTATTTAACGTTTCCCTTTATACTGATACATTTCCCTGCAGTTAATAAGCTGTTCCATATCAACAGATTACTAAAGAGGATAGACATCACTTGAAAGGTACTACAAAACCAAAATCCAACTTAGTTCAAGAGCAGTTTAATGGTTAAGTGGTTATACTGCCTTCTTTCTTCCAAGCAACAGGGTTTCTGGTCCAGCCACAGTACTTACACTGTACTTTGGACCTTCAGTGATGACGTCCTTTTATCTATGGATAAAGACCTCCTTACTGGAACCATATTTGTACACTTTACTAGAGCCTTTCACCTGGTTGACCACCCAATCCTATTTAACCACCTCACTGACATTCAAAGTAGCCCTGCAGCTATTCCCTGGTTCCAAAATTACCTATCCAACTGACATTTCTCAGTAAATTTTAACAACAGTACATCAGCCACCACTCCCTTACTTAAAGGAGTCCCTCAGGGCTCCATGCTGGCCCTCTTCTTTTCTCCACTTTTATAAATAAGCTTATGCTTGACTGTCCCCAATTTCCATCTTATTATATGTGAATGGCATGATCTGCTAAAAGATTTCCTCTCCCTCATTAAGTGGCTCAGTTGGGGGGGGACTATTACTTAACTCCTCAAAAACAAAAACATTGCTTTCTGGAACCCCCCCCCCACTAAAAGACAAAAGAAGCCCAACTCGCTTCTTATTCTAGACCATCTTGACTATACCATTGAACACCTTAAAACCTTCAGCACCATTCAAACAATCTCCATCTCCACCTCCTGCTTCATTCTCCTTGCCCCAAAGTATACAACCACTGCCTTATACTAGCCAAAGCCAATTGGCTACTGGTTTAGCAATGAGCCAATCAATTCCTTGGCTCCCAACTTTTCCAACTCATAAAAGAAAACTCCTGCCCTTCTCCTTCCTCTAGCTTACTCAGACAGCCTCCGCCATATAACCTTAGATCTCATAGCTACTCAGGGCTTCTTTTGCAAGAACATAAAACCAGACTTTAGAGCTGTAACCACTCCCTTTCCACCCTTGGACCCAAAGTCAAACTCTGGAAGGATTTTCCCGCAAATTTTAACAGACATCTCTAACTACTACTCCTTTCAGGCACAAGTTAAAGAACATTTCTCAGTATAAGCTGCTTGCAAATGCTCTTTCTCAAGTCACATGATCTAGTCTCATTAAACACTGACACATACTGCCTATTATTTTCAATATAGCATCTCTTCTCTAACTCTTAATAAGTCACTGCTCTAACTGATGTCATTACTGTACATAGTGATTTCTGTTGATTACATTCTAAAATAATTTTTCTATCGTATTAACTACTCCTTTCTTTTCAGGCTGCTCTTTTATTGTATAAATTATTTTTATTTTTCCACTTGATGTATGTTCACATTCTGGGCTAACTGATTCTCTAACCCAGTTAACAAATTGTATAAATAAATAAATGATGTCTTAACAACAGTGCCCAGACACGACTATTTACAGATAACATCATTAATAGTAAAAAGTATTTATAAAAGTTAGATACATATGTATACACACACACATACACATATATATGTATATATATATATATATATATATAGAGAGAGAGAGAGAGAGAGAGAGCTGTAGATATATAGACATAGATAAAGATGTACAGAGAGATATAGGAAGTATACTATCATGTTTATAGCTCTATTGTCATTAAATGCAAGCAACCACTTTCCATGCTCCACAATTCCTCAATACATTATCCACACATTACCTGATTGCCTGTTCCACATCAGCCTTTGGAATTATTGTAGTGCTGCCTGGGTTCAGAACCACAAAGAAAAAGGAAATCCTTGGCATTTCTTTGTAAGTCTGGATGTCATCAGCCCTGTAAAAGTAATAATAAGAAATACTTTTATTCATGTTTTTATCTGGAAATCATAAGTCTGTTAATTATTTAATGTTTTGCCTAGTATTTTACAAATAATATATAGTTCTGGAGATCCCACAAGCTCAGTAATTATACAAAACAAGTCAGGTGAAAGCAAACACTGGTTTGTGCCTTCCACAGTGAGTGGTACTGGATAAGATATTCTGAGGTCTAGCCAGGATATGGAAATGTAATAGACTAGGAAACCATCTGTAAATTGCTTTGTTCTTTGCCTCATGGCAAATGTGAAGCTGTTCTCTATGTTCATAAATGTAAATATCATGTGAGTCATTCATTTTCCTGAACTCAATTTTGCCTTGACAAGAAAAGAGAATGGTTACTATTCTGAATGACAACAATATGGAGGTAGTAAACCACAGAGCAAAGTAACAGATAATTTCATCATATTGATCACTGCTGCAGTCGCCTTAAGTTTCAGGGTACCTTCTATATGCCCAAGCTGTCAGGCAGCTTGAACTTTGTTCACTAAAAGATAAGTTTGGGTGCAAGCCTCCAGAGATTTACTGTCATCAAAGAGTACGCTTCTCTGAGGCACTCAAGGATTGTTGGTCTGTTTGTGCTATTTCTTTGCTGAGTAGATAAGTTCCCTTCAGGAAAAAAAATCTTCCACTTTTTAAATTTGATAATGTTTTATCACTTTCCTCTTCAGGAAAGTTATTTTAAGCTAGAAGTTTTGTGTTTTAACGGGTTGTCATGACACTGTATCATACTTTTAAATGGGAGAACTCTTTTTTTTCCTGACAGTTTAAAAGATGTGTAAAGTAACTGAAAAGCATATTTTCGGTAAAGAAATCGTGTTTGTTTTACTGTTGTGTGGCTGGCAAAGTGTTTTAAAGTGCTTATCTTCCAGGAAAGAGGCACCATTTTTGGCTCTTTCTTGGAACAAACTGCCAGTCCCATGGTCAGTCCTTCTTCCAGCCGCAAAAAAGAAAAAAAAATAAGGAAACAGCTTTTACCACCAGATCAGGCTAGCGATTTGCCTGAGACACAGGTAGATGACTCTGCGGCGGCCATTTGCTGTACCTCATATCACTCATCTTTTACCCCAGATCCCTCTGGTGTAGCATCTACAGCCACTGTGGATCAGGGTTTAGCTACATACTCTGCAGCTACTAGGGTTCTCTCAGTGGACAAGGGGAGAGCCACTCTTGCCAGTCCTGGGACAGAGAACAGGGAAGGCATCCCTGTTCTGCCAGAATACTGTAACTATTCCTGAGGAAGCGGCTGCCATTACTAACACAATTGACCCCATTGTTTCTGTTAACAAGAAACAGAAAGCTAAGCATGTGATCTACTCCTCCTCAGATTTCTTTGGAAAAGAGTAGTTTATTGGGTCTGGGTCGGGGTTTAATTCAGGCTATTGACCTTTGTTGTGAAGTACATTGTGGTAAAAGAAAGAGGATTACCTCTTTTCCTGAAGATATTCTAGAGTCTGAATCTGAACAGGAATATGAAGGGACAAATAGTTTTTTCCTCAGATTTCTGATTCAGACACAGAGGAGATGCCAGTTTCTGATTCACCCTGTGGTGTTTCTCTTTATCTAAGACTATTGCTAGAATGTGCCAGTGTTTTCAGTGGTAGAACAATGAGATTTTTTTTTCAGTCACAAAAAATACTATGAGTTGTTACAGAAGAATTTCACAGAACCTACACCTATTCTTCCTGTTCTGTCTGCTTTAGAGATGAGTGTGTGTCACTGCCTGTAATTTTCATGATAGTCACCAATCTGCCCCTAAAAATGCCATTACCCAGCAGATCTAAATTTAGTTGATCCCACTGCTGCTATCTGAGGAGGTTTACATGGCTGATTTCTCAGAATTTCCCAGCTGATGATAAAAATGAGATTTTATATTCATCTTTGGAGAGAGCTATATTGTTTGTCCCTTTTGTTGCAGATGTGATCAAAAAGTGTGATGAAAGGAATAAGCTGATCCAGGGAATCTCTTAAGATTTTTCAGCCCTCTTTTTCCAAATTTTCCAAGGGAATTTCTAACTTCTCATTCACTTTTGGCAAAAAGCAGAATGAACAGTCTCAAGAAATAATAGGTAAACAAATGTTTAAGAAGAAATCACAACGGTGTTCCAAAAAGAAGCTTCAAACCTCTCAAAACCAAAGAGAGTCCAACAAGTCCTACAAGTTCAGGAAGGCGAAGAGACTTGGATATTTGTTTATTTATTTATTTATTTTACATTTGTTAACCGGGCTAGTCCAACTGGATACATGTCCATTTTCAGTGGAGGCCCGAGGAGAAAAGCTCCGCTAACTACTACATAACAGGTTAAGAATATACAAAATTATACAATTATACAATAAAAAAACATTTGCTTTAAACCTTTTACAGGCTGTCTAGGTATTAGGGTACAATTAGAGGCATAGCAGGTGAATAGGTTTAGATGCTTTACTAAGTTATGGTGATTCTACCTTTTGCATAAGTAGTAACATTTAGAATTTTTTGTCTCTTTAACAGGGGGAGTAACAGAAACATTTAAGAGGTGGAAAGTGGAAAATGCTAGGGTAGGAAGAAAAGGGGAGGGAGGTCAGATGAAAAGGATTGAGGGAAAAATAAGAGACAGAAAAGTGGTTACCCTGGGTTATAGCAAGAGCAGAGCCAGTGGTTGGTTAGGAAGAGTTTAAGTTTGGTTTTAAATTGTGGAATTGTAGTCAAGGATGTGAGGTCTGGTGGAAGTTGATTCCAAATTTTGCCAATTGAGTTGGAAAATGTGGAGTCACCAGCTAGATTATTTGATCGGGAAGTTTGAATCTGTATTTTGTTAAAGGAGCGAAGGTTCTTCATGTTGTTATAGGGTTTTATGAGGGTGGAGAGCATTGGTGTGTTCTCAGGGTGATGCAGGGCTTTATGGGCGATGGTAAGTTGATAGAATTGTATAAGGTGGGGTAGTTCCAACCACCCTAGTTTTGTTAGATTCAAACAATGGTGAGTTCTATATGGAGAGGCAGTTGCAAATCTGGCAATGTTGTTGTATGATGTGGCTAGTTTATTGAGGTTATGCTTAGAAAGATTAGTGTATATGGAGGAAGCATATAATAGGGTGGAGATCAAGTGTGTTCTCGCTATAGTGGTTCTGGCTTCAGGTGTTAAGAAAGATTTGATTCTGTAGAGAGAACCTAGTTTTCTGTTTGTTGTTGTTTTATTGTGGAGTTGATATGAAAGTCAAATTTTAGTTGGTTATCAATCGTAATTCCCAAGAGTTTTGTTGTTTGGTCTGGAGCTATGAGGGTACCATTGTTAGATGTGAGTGTAAAATCAATAGGGGGAGATAGGTGAGTAGGTGGAAAGAGGAGCAGTTTGGTTTTCTTGGGGTTGAGGAGGAGACAGTGGTTAGAGAACCATTGCTCTATGGTGGAGAAGGTTTTTTGTGTAAGGGAGTGAAGTTCAGTCTGGGTAGAGGCAGAGCAAATTATGGTGGTGTCATCAGCATATTGAATACAAGTAGATGAAGGAGTGGCTAGGTGAAGATCATTTATAAAAATGGAAAACAGAAGAGGACCTAAGATGGAGCCTTGAGGGACTCCGATAGCAGTTGGGAGAAGATCAGAGAGATGGTTGTCCCATAGTACTGCTTGTTTGCGATTAGCAAGATAGGATGTGAACCAGCTTAGGGCGAGGTTGTCCAGAGAGAGGGAATTGAGGCGATGTAAGAGGAGTTGGTGATTAACCATGTCAAAGGCTTTTGACAGGTCTACGAAGAATGCTGAGGAGGGAGTATTGTTGTTGCGATTTATGTTAATTGAGTCGGTGAACGATAATAATGCTGTGGTAGTACTATGGAATGGTCGAAACCCATGTTGGCAGTTAGCTAAGAGATTGTTGCTTAACAGGTGATTAAGTAACTGTTTGTGGATGCATTTTTCCATTATTTTTGCAAGAGGAGACAGTAATGCTATGGGGCGGAAATTAGAGTATTCCAAAGAGTCACCTCCTTTGAAGAGAGGGATAATGTGTGAGATTTTCCAGACTGAAGGGATAGTACTTTCTTTTATAGTCCTATTGATCAGTAGAGAGATGGGGTAGGCTATTGCTTTGGCACCTAGTTGGAGATATTCTGCTGGTAATTTGTCAGCTGAAGGGGTTGTTGGCTTAAGTTTTTGAAGTAATGACAGAATATAGGAGGTGGGTATGGGTTGGAGGTGAAAAGGGGGGGAGTAGAGCTAGGGGTAGATAGTTTGGTGGTATCAGGTGTTTGTTGGTCAGCTAGCTTTAGAATGGCTGAAGTAAAGAAAGTATTAAAGGCGTTTGCTATTTGTAAAGGGGAGTTAGAGTTTGAGCCTAGTGGATTAGGTGTGGCAGCTTTGCCAGGGGATAGCAGTGTGTTAATAGTGGTCCAAAATCTATGTGGTTGGTGAAGGGAAGATTGTTGTAATTGAGTATAGTAGTTTTTTTTATCTTGTAGGATGGCCTGTTTTGTCATATTTCTTTTTTGTTTATAGTAGAGATGATCAGCTATGTTTTTAGTGGTTCGCCATTTGGTCCAGGCTTTATTTCTACTAAGGATTTGTTGTCTAGTTTTGGTAGAGAGCCATTTTGCTGTCTTGGCTTTCATACGTATGGAACGCAAGGGGGCATGATGTTCAAGGATGGTGAGAAAGGTATTATTGAAGTGGTTAACAGCTTCATCTATAGGGAGAGTTTTAAGAGGTGACCAGTTAACTTGCATAAGTTCGTCATGAAACAGATTGGGGTCAAAATGTTTTTTGCTACGGGATAATCGAACATGGGATGGGATAGAGAAATTAGTTTTATGCCTGATGATATAAGTTAGGGAGTGGTCACTGAGGTCATCTGGGAGAGTTCCTGTTGTATATTTTTGCTGGGGACTATTTGTTAAGATCCAGTCAAGTAGTTTCTTTATTTAGTTTAACCCAAAAGATTGCTATTCCTTTTGAATTATCTGCAGAGAAGGCTTCTGATCTTGTTAAGGCATGATTGTATTTTCTAAGTACATTCTAGATTTTGTAACATGTTATAAAGAAAAATATTTTATATATATATATATATATATATATATATATATATGCATTAGAAAATAGAACTTATATCTGTATGCACTTCTTATAGTTGACTGTTGGCAATGGCATTTTTTGGCAGGCATTTACTTTCTCGATAGACAGCATTCACTATCATCACTAGTGTTATTGTTAAAACTGGTTTAATTATTTATTTTATTTTGCATTTGCTGACCAACTGGAAACAAGTCCATTTTCAGTGGAGGCCCGGGGAGAAAAGCTCCAAGAGTACAATTTATTACAGACAAAAATGTAAAGACAAGACTTAGAATATTTCTTAGGCGACAGGATACATTAATTTGTTACTATATAATATTAGCTTTTGAAGATATCACAAAGCATGACATTCCTGGAATAGTTTACTTTCAAATGAAAGAAAAAAGAGAAGAAGAAAAGGTCCATGAGAGCATTTGTTTCAGGATAGAGATGTGAAGGACATCAGTATGATATGGAATTTGTTTTAAAAGTTAGGAAGCGTATGCTTGGTACTATAGGTATTAACTTTAGGGGATAGTGGAAAGCAAAACATTCCTGGGATAGTTTACAATAACTACTAGAGAGTCAGGATGTGCAATTGTTTAACAGTGTTAAGTGGGTACAGAGTTCTGACTTGGTTGGTTTGACAGTCTTAATTGTGAAATTTCAGAAATGAGATATTAGCCTGGGGAATGCAAGAGCATTATCTTATAATCTTCAATATTATTTCAGGGAAATAAAATGCAACATATTGTCAATGGCACAGGTGTGTTATGCTTCTAAGATGGCCCATAGACACATCCAGGGGAGTGGTGGGCATAGTTGAAGGTGACTGGCAATCATATAAAACTGACTTTTCTATTGTAAATGTGTACACATTGTGAGAAATTTGTTGAAAGCATATGTTACAATCGATTATGTGCTATTCATTGGTTTGAGGATGGGAGAGCCAACTACCATTTGTGTGTTGCCAAAAAAAAGTTGTGTTTCAAAAGGTTTGCTGTTAAAAATGTGTAGTCATCCTTTTAGTTCAGTGGTAAAAAATATATTACTAAAGCGGTGTTCAGTGTTTTGGACCAAACATTGGCGTGTGTGTGTGTGTGTGTGTGTGTGTGTGTGTGTGTGTGTGTGTGTGTGTGTGTGTGTGTGTGTGTGTGTGTGTGTGTGTGTGTGTGTGTGTGAGAGATACAGTACAACCACATTACCTTCAGTTTTAATAAATGTACATCTCTAGTGCTTCAGTGGGAGGTTGGCATAATGGTTAAGGTGTTTACCTTACAGGCACAAGGTGGGGGGCATGACTCTTGCATGAGATAATTGGCTAGGCTTCAAATGGCTACCAAGGGCAGTTAGCTTAGTACTAATTTATGAACCTATAAGTCTGAATGATTATTCAGGAGACTTTTTGATTCTTTCTCACCCTGGCTCCTTTTTTTACTTCCTGTAAGTTTGAATGTTCATTTTTCTCTTTGGCAACAGAAAGTTTCAAATAAATGAGTTCTAAAAATCAGTCATCAAGGTTACAGATTCTTCCTTTCCAGGGTGTCATTCCTCATCCTCCAGATCAGACACTTTGGTTTCCAATGGTTCTTCAACACATGCTGTTTCAAGGAGTGATAGAACCAGTTTCTCCTTCCCAGGTGGAAAAGGTGTTTTATTCAAGGATGATACTAGTGCCTAAAAATGAAACTGCTTGGAGACCAGTTGTACATCTTTTTTCCTATACCTGTTTGTGATCGTGCCCAAATTCAAAATTATGTCACTTCACAACCAGTTACCTCTTCTTCCTCTTTCACGTTTTCTGGCAACTTTAGACTTAAAAGATCCTTATCATCACATCTCTATTCATCTAGATTTCAGATGTTTCTTAAGGTTTTATGTGTCTGGATCACAATATCAGTTCTCTGACTTACCATTTGGACTGCCATGTGTGTTTTTAGCGGTTTTTGTATGCGTTCAATAAAATATTGGTTCCGACATTCGTGGCTCCAGCAGTTTTTGGCAACTTTCTTCTTTCTTGGTTTTTAAGCCAAATAATCCTAGTTTTTGTTTGTAGATAGATAGGTAGAAAGAGAGATAGATAGATAGATAGATAGATAGATAGATAGATAGATAGATAGATAGATAGATAGATAGACAGAGACAGACAGACAGACAGATAGATAGATAGATAGATAGATAGATAGATAGATAGATAGATAGATAGATAGATATTAAGTATGAAACTGTAATGCCTGGCATGATCCATTGCTTGCAACAGTCCGTGAGTTATGAGTGAAACATACCTGTAAGAAGCAACAGCAGTAGCATCTTGTAAAGTCATGGACAGACAGGTAAGACAGATGGAGGCGTCTGTGCATGAGGGAAGGCTTCAGTGCAAAGCTGGGAGGAGCACTAGATGACACCAGCGAGAATATGCAAACAATTTCTGGGACTCATTAAAAAGTTAATCAAGCAACAGCTCTACCAGCGCTATGTACTATATGCACCCTAGGAAAAATGAAATTCTAATATCTGGCATTGCTGACTAACTATAAGGATTATGACTAATGAGGGTAGGGATGGAACATTAAAACTGACATCAAGGACATTCTGTTAACTTAAGAAGAGGCAAGAGATATGTGGTGTGTGTGTATATGTGTGTGTGTATATATGTGTGTGTGTGTGTGTGTGTGTGTGTGTGTGTGTGTGTGTGTGTGTGTGTGTGTGTGTGTGTGTGTGTGTGTGTGCATGTGCATGCATGTGTATGTGTGTGTACCTGTGAGAGAGTGAGGGATGGAGTATCTGTACCAACATAATGCATTGGCTGCTAGTGTTAACTCCCATATGAAAGTGATGATTAGCTTTAGTGGTACTAAAGGGCAATTCAGAAACATGCAGATTATCTGATAATGAAGTATTTAAATTGCCACATTGTGTGAACAGCCACCTTTGCCATAGTTCTTACAACCATCGTTGGGGTTCTTTCTGAAGTCCTTGGAATATCTGTCATCTTATTCTTGTTGGCAAAAAGGGCTGCCTTCTTTACTTCATATTTATTTTTAAAAACACAGCTGCACCCCATACCGTCCTTTATTGAACTTTCCATTGTACTCAAACTCTGTAACCTGAATTACTGGGGAATTTTATTTGCACCAAGTTTTGTTTACTATCTCTATGTTGCTACTTATGTTAATTGCTCATAACACAATTCATGTTCATATTTCATGCCCTTGTTTTAGTTAGCAAAAAAGGAATGACCTTGATCTTATGATCAGTTTGTACTTGTATAAATAGTAACACCATTTTATTCTTTTCTTGTTTTTAAGACTGCAAATACACTGTGTTCATTTCCTTACATTTAACTCCAGCTGCCAGTTGAACAAAATATTCTGTCAATAATCTTCTTTACTACTGTATCCATAATGAGTATATTTTATCTATATACACCTAGATGAATTTATGACAAGGGTTTCTGTATGTGGCATCCTGTTCATTGACAATACATTATTGTCTTTCTAATATTTCTTGTGTCTCTCCAATCCACACCCACAAATGATGTACTGACAAGGTCACAAAAAGTCTGAAACTTGGCACGTCTACAGTTACTGGGATTTACTTTCTTTTAGCCTGAATGCACTCATAAAGACTTACAAATTAAAACATCACAAGCTTTCAAAAGCCATTTAACTAAAACACTGATATGTCCTTAAGGAGTCATTTGCATTTATCCCATAGGCCTCCACTATATATGGTTTAAGGTATTGCAAAGTGAAGACTCTATTTTTCTCACAGTTTTTCCAGTATGGTCTGTCTGTGTAACTTATTGTACACTCTGCTTGGAGGTTAAATAAACTTGGCCCAATAAAACTCATCAGAAGACTGTACAATACAGACATGTCCTCAGCAAAAAAAAAAAAAAAACCTTTCCTGTTCTAGTGTAGTCCAGATTCAGATTTGCTGTATCCAGGACTGTATGTAAGCTTCTGAGCCCCCCAAGCTTTCTGTGTTGGAGAGAAGCCTTCTAGCTTATCAATGGGAGTGGTAAGCACTAGGTAACCTACCTACCACATAAGGAGTGGTTCGGGCCCAGAAATTGTAGTTATTGGCTGTTATGGGCAGTTTTTCCATCTCTCTCAACTTTCTGATTTAAAAGCCCGCATTTGCACTTGTTTTCCCCCCTTTCCTGTAACTAGTTTAGTCCAGATACAGATTCTTAGTTTTAGCACTTGAATTTGCTTATTCGTGATCAGCACTTGTAAGCACTAAATAACCTATTAATTACTACAGCACTCAACATTCCTCATAGAGGAAAACAGTTTTGGTACTTACTTTCCTCACTTGCTTAGAGAAAAACAGCTCTTGTACTCACTTTCCTCACTTATCTAGAGGAAAATAGTTTTTTATTTAGGCATGTCCAAGGGTCAGCTCCCAGTGTTCTCTCCTGTCTATCTGATGAATCTGGGCATCTTGGGGCAATGTAGAAATTGCCTCATGTACACAGACAACCCTCTCCTCCTACCACCCAACACTACAACCTGTGAGAGATGCACTTATCTAGCCAAACTGGAGGTAAAGCTCTCTCCAATCAAGACTGAACTTGACAGTCAATAGGAGAAGGTAAACACTTGCACCACACCACACTCATCACATAGTCTCACTAAATCTACACCACCAAAATCCACACATAGAAACGCAAAAATATTTGGGGAGGCTCTCAATAATAATCTGTTCAAGCAACAGAGACCTCCAAAGCAGAAATGCAAGCAACCTCCACCCCCCAACACAACCCAAATGACACATAGCCTGCAGACTCAGTGTGCCACTCAACCACAGCTAATAAGGCAAAACAACGTACCCAACACACTAGTCATAGGTGACTCTATAGTCAGGCACACTGATGTCCCACTCACCAGGCTAAGCAAGGAGAAGGTTACTGTCAGCTGCCTGTCAGGTGCCAGGATCCGCCACATAACCCACGCACTCAGGTCACTCCACAACAAGTACAAATATGACTCTGTCATTGTCCATGTTGGTGTGAACGACCTGAGACGTACCTCCCTGGACTACATGAAAAGAGACATGGAAGAGCTCTCCGATCTTGTAGCCCAGGCAGGTATGACCTTAGCCCTGAGTGGCATTCTGCCATCACCCAGAATGATGCTGCAGTACAAGGACAAAATGATTGACTTCAACAATTGGCTAAGCTTCTGGTGCCATTCTAAAGGGATCCAGTATCTGTCTGCCTGGGATGACATGGTCGACAGACCACGATGCTTTGTCAGAGATGGCCTGCACCTGTAACCCCTGAGATTCCGGATACTGGCTAAGGTTCTTGCCACCCCTATAGTGCCTTTTTTAGGCAAGGTTCAAATGACAAATTCACCACCGTAACAGGAACAGGTAAGCAAAAACTGAGGGTGATGCTACTCAATGCTAGAAGTCTAAACCTCAAAATGCACTCACTCGAGGCACTCCTCAAAATGGAGAACATCGATATCTGTGCAGTGACTGAGACTTGGTTCAAGGCTCCAGAGAGCACCCCTGCACTACCAGGCTATAACTCATACCACACTTTTCGGCCATGTAACCTGCACCAGAACACCAAAGGCGCAGGTGTGTCCATATTCATTAAGGATATCCACACCTCGAGGTTAGTTGCTCAGCATAATGCAGCCGATGTTATCCAAGTGCAACTAACTCTGGGCAAAACTGCAACCCAAATTGTAGCTTGCTACAGATCACCCACCATGCCCCAGGATTCCCACTCCTCTTTTCTTGATGTACTGGAAAATATTAGGGTTCAACCATCACCCTAATAATGGGCCATTTCAACTACCCCACCATTAACTGGGAAAACTACTCATATACCAACTCCTTTGCTCAACGCTTTCTGGAATTCATAAACTCCAATGCCCTGGATCAACTTATCCACACCCCCACCAGAGGCAACAATATCCTAGATCTAGTCATTACCAACATGAGTGGCCAGTGTTCCACACCTGAAGTCAATGCCTCATTGGTCCGATCCGACCATAAGCTAATTACCCTAGATATCCACATGCTGCCCCCACCCCCCATTAAGGAAACCATGGTAAAAAATTTCTCCAAAGCCAACTTCATGTTCTTAAGACAGAAGTGGTGAACTTCATGACACCGATGCAGATGGACAATACAGTTATGACTACTTAATCCTACACATTTGCACTTTATAAGCACTTACACGAGTGCATGGATCGTGCTATCCCAAACAGAACCAAGATGCTATCCTCCAAAAAAAGGAAGCCAATCTTGTGGTCCCCTGCCATAAACAAACTGTACAACAGAAGGAAGAAACTGTTGCAAAAGAGAGTAAAATCCCATGAGTGGAGGAGCGCCCTGGTCAGCCTCAGTAAGAAGTTGCAATTCCTGATAAAATCCTCCAAAGCTAGTTATGAAAACAAAATCGCCACTGATTCTAAAGACAGCCACAAAGCATTCTATAGCTATGCCAAGAATCTCAATGGCAACACTCAGATCTGCTCTGAGTTACAGCACAATGGCACTAAATATACAGACCCAACTGATATTGCCAACATCCTGGCAGATAGGTTCAGTGCTAACATTACCCCCCTCTCACCCCCTAAAGAGCCCATCTCTATACCAGAAGAATGCAAAGTTCCTGTAATCATGGCTGCACAGGTAAAAACCACACTCTCCAAAGCCAAGAACACAGCATCCATGGGACCAGACAACATCCCAGGCTGCGTTCTACACGAACTACATAACAAACTCGCACCCCACCTAAGTACCATGTTCAATCATAGCCTCACCTCAGGCTTTGTGCCTGCTGAATGGCGCACAACAATGGTTATCCCACTCCACAAGGGGGGAGCCACCACGGACCCCAGGAACTACCGCCCCATTAGCCTGACGAGCCTGGTCTGCAAGGCCATGGAACGTATCATCATGGAACTTATAAACAAAGACATTGGTAATCTCCAAACTCTGGACCCCACCCAGTTCAGGTTTGTAAAAGGCAGATCATGTCTCCTAAACCTGATAGACTTCTTTGAAGCAGTTACCAAACCTGTAGACAAGGGTAAGGTGGTTCACACAGCCTATCTAGATCTTGCCAAGGCTTTCAACACCATCCCCCACTCTGGAATTATAGATAAACTCACTAAACTAGGTATAAATCCCGATGTCACAAGATGGGTTGCCAACTGGCTCACTGACAGAACCCACACTGTGAAAGTAGCAGACTCCAAATCCGACTTCAGGCCAGTGACAAGTGGAGTACCACAGGGTTCAGTCATGGGTCCTCTCATGTTTGGTATCTACTTCTCTGAAGTGCAGGCTAACACAGAAGGTCTTTGGCTAATGAAGTTCGCAGATGACTGAAAACTAGGAGCCATAATCGAAACTCCTAATGATGTGGACATCCTACAAAAGGGCCTCACTGAGACAGATGCCTGGTGTCAAAGCAATGGCCTCAATCTCAATGCCAAAAAGTGCATTGTCATCCCCTTTGGTAAAAACTCTGTACCCATGAACTATAACATAGGCGGTAGTATATGGACAGTAGTCTCTCCTTTGATAATCAGATCGCCACAGTAGTCAGGAAATCCTTCTATGTGGCACACCTCATCACAAAAGGTTTCTCATCAAGAAAAAAAGAGGTCATTGTTCCCCTCTACTCATCACTCATTAGACCCATTATAGAGTACAATGCCCCTTTTGGTATGTACCTCACAAGACATCTACAACAACTGGAAAGGCCGCAGAAATACCTCACAAAGAGGATTACCGGCCTCAAACAGATGCCCTATGCAGACCATCTCAAAAAACTTCAGCTTTACTCCGTCGCATATCGCCTGCTCAGAGGTGATCTCTGCCTAACATACAAAGCTATGTCAAACCCAGAGCTGTTGGACATGGTCCACTTAAAGAAATCCCAATCCCTCTGAGCTAGATGCTCTAGAGACCTAAACCTTGTCACCACAATAAACATAACATGCCGGAGGGATAGATTCCTGTCCCAGAGACTTCCCATACTCTGGAATAAACTACCTATCTATCTATATTAAACAAAGCTCCTCATTAGCACTCTTCAAGAAAAAACTTGATGATTGAATGGGAAATAGGAAATTCACCCCGGGGATCACCTCTGTGGCTCTGCTCGACAGTGGCACAGGAAAATAATTTTCTTGGGTGGCAAAAGCCAGGGTACCTTTTTGGCTGGCTTGTTTAGGCCCCAGGGCCGATAGCCTAGTACCTACTTTTGAACCTTTTTTTTTTAAAACACTCTTTATTGCAAATTTTCACAAAAAATCATTAAACATACAAAAAATAAAACGTAACAAAGATAGAAGTCTTAAGACAACAAAAACATGTACATCAAACCAAAACTATATACAAATCATATCTTGCCCAAAAGATTCTTGAAAGGGTCCAGCATAGCTTGAAGTAAGTATTGAAATCCCCATGGGATCCATATTCATTTAAGTATATGGTCAGATATTATTCCCCAGAATTCCTTAAAAACCGGTTTACTCTTAATATTGTGGAACAGAAATTTGTGAGCCTTGAGGTATTTAATAGCTGTCAGTTTGAAACCCTCCCAAGAGAGGGAGTGTCTATTTTTCCAATTTAAGGAAATGTAATATTTGATTAACATAAATATAGGTATTAAAATCTTACATTTCCTATCGGACATGCCATGAGGTGGGATATGGAGTATAGTGAATTCCCATGAGAGGGTGGATTTTTCATATCCAATTTTCTCGAGAATCACTCTCAAGGCACACCAAAGTTTGTAGGAACACTTGCAACTCCAGAACAAATGGAGGATGTCATCCGTTTGATTCGAACAATATTGACATTTGGGGGACTGATTTGGGAACATTCTACTAAGGACGTCCGGGGTGAAATATGCATTATTCAGGATCATTAGATAAGTGTATTTCATCCTTTTGAAAGGAATAGATTTAGAGCTTAAATTTATAGCTTTTAAGATCTGTTTTTGATTGATAGTAGGGTTAATCTTTGTCCAAAACTTCGAAAAACCAAGAGCATTCTGATATCTGATTGATATAATGGCCTTGTAGGAGTTAGCGGTCATTTTCTTTTCACTGAGAAGGAGTTTCTTTATCATTTTACAGGTTGTAATATCATTATCTGAGGCCAGGGGGTGATCCAGATATTTTTGTATCAGTTCTCTAATTTGTCGTAGAATACTCAGGTATTTTTTAGGTAAATTCAGTTCCGTTCTTAGGTTAGTGATATTCAGATGTCTAAAGGGGAAAAAATCGGCTATAGAAGTATTCATAAGGAGAGGGTATTGATCCAAATTAAGCATATGACCATTTAATTTAAGGCTGGGATTGAGATGAAGTGGTTGAAGAGTTATGAATGAATGGGACATGTTCAGAGAATTGAAAAGGGCCTGAAGGGATTTTATGCTGAATATTAGGCTTTTTGAATGCTTTAGTAAACCTAAGTTTGCTTCATTTAAGAAAGGGAGTGCTGTGGGGTTAAATTTTAATGTTTTAACAAAATTATTACCTAAAATCACCCATGCCAGGGCCCATAAAGATTTAGCCCTCTGATAGCACGCAATCTTAAATATTCTACTAGTATTTATTAACTGATAATATGTTTTGAAATCGGGAAGACCTACTCCACCCCTCTCCTTCAGATACATGAGTTTTAAATAACTAATTCTAACCGATTTAGGAGCCCAAATAAATTTAGAGATGGACGATACCATCCTTTTGAAGAAGTTGTTATGTAGAATGCAGGTGGCTGCGTGAAACAGATAAAGAAGTCTAGGAAGGATATTCATCTTAATCACCGTGGTTCTGGCCAGGAAAGGGAGCTTGAGTTTTGACCATCTATCAATATCGTTTTGAATATTATTCCAGTATCGGACGACATTATCCTGATGATAGTTTCTGTTTCCCTGTGAAAATTGAATCCCTAAATATTGCAATTGTTGATTCGATTTGAGCTCTGATCCAGAAAATGTATTAGGCAGCATAGAGTGGATATTCAAGGGAAATATTAGGGATTTTTCTTTATTGAGTTTATAGTTTGCGAGGTTAGAGAATCGTTTAATGGAAGATAATATTTTGATTGGGTCAGATACGGGGAGAGTGAAATAAATATTTAAATCATCTGCGTATGCTGATAGAAAGATCTTTGCGTTATAAATGTTAAGGGGATGATGAAAAGTAGATTGTTTAATAAGCATGAATAGTGGTTCCATATATAGGTTAAATAGAAGTGGGGAAAGGGGGCAACCTTGTCTGACCCCGTTGACAATTTTGATCCTGTTGGAGAGTAGTTTATTTATATGAAGCGTAGTGTATGTTGCAGAATAAAGGGGGTTTTTTTTGTCTATGAATGAGAATGGGATATTGAAGAAAGGTAGTGTAAGAAATAGGAATTTTGTACTCAAACGATCAAACGCCTTGGATGCATCTACTGCTAGGGCATATAAAGGGTGCTTGTTAAGATTGGAATGGTGTATCATAGTTTCCAACAGTAAGGTTTGATCATTAGTTTGCCTTCCCGGGATAAACCCAGATTGCTCGGGGGAGATAATATTAGAGATGACCACTTTCAGTCTATTAGCTAGAACCATTGCTAGGATTTTCATATCTAAATTGATTATGGAAATGGGTCTATAGTTTTCAGGATTTTTAGGGTCCGAATTATGCTTGAGAATGAAAATAGTTTTAGAGGCGTTTAAATGAATGTCTTTGAAACCATTTAAGATAATATAATTAAATAATATCCTCAATCCTTTGGATATTTTCCTTGTAAAATTCTGCCGTAAATCCATCAGGGCCAGGGGATTTGTTGGGTTTAAGGTTATTTATGACAGAAATGATCTCCTGTGTGTTGATGTCTCTTTCCAGGAATTTATTCTGTTTTTCCGTGAGTTTGGGAAAGGTCAAATTTCTCAGAAAAGATTGTATTTCTGATTCATCCACTATGTTTCCTGTGGGTCCATAGATATGAGTGAAAATAGTTTCAAATATTTTGATGATTTCATTGGGTTTTCGGAACTCCTTGCCTTTATAGTGAATTTCTGATATGAATGTAGAGGGTTTAGATAAATTGATCACTCTGGCCAAAAAACTGGAGGGAGATTGCATTACATCCGCGTATAAGGCTAGTGACTTAATTTCATGAAAGCTCAGGTCATCCGATTGTAGAGAAATTAGGTCTTTTTGTAACTGTATTATACGTTCTTCAAGGAGCATGGAGTGATTTGTTTGGGCTTCCATTTCCACTGAAAGTAACTGAGAAGTTAATTCCCTTTCTTTTTTATTGTGAAGTTTTTTATAATATGAGGCTTTATTTATCAGGAATCCCCTGATCATTGACTTAACATGACCCATTAAGTAATCTATAGGAGATTGGAAGGAGTCCCTAGATTTAAGAAAATTATCAAGGTATTCTTCAATTTGGGCGGTAATCTCCTCTCTCCTTAGGAGGTTGGGGTTCAGTCGCCAGCACAGAGCTGGTCTGTTGGTTAGGTCATTGTTGTGTCGATTAATAGATAAAGAGATTTTGGAATGATCTGAGAGAGATCTGGGAGATTGATTAAAGGATATGTCCAGGTTGTAGAAGGCCCGGGAAATCAGAAAAAAGTCCAATCTAGACCAACTTTTGGTGCAGCTAGAGAAGAAAGTGTATTTGGACTTCTTCTGAGTAGGGTCTAAAAATAGACTCGGGTCAAATAAGTTAAAGTCTTCTTTCAGTTCAGTTAAAGCTTTAACTGCTGACAGATTATATCTCACTTTAGGATTTGATCTATCTGATTTGGGGTCCTGCACTGCATTCCAGTCTCCACCAATGATATAGTAGTGATTGTGATAAGAGGCAAGGAAGTTATATAACTTTGCGAAGAAATCTTGTTTGGCGTAACATGGGGCATAAATGTTTATAGCGAGAATAGGTTTATCTAGTAAGGGGTGAATTGAAGTGAAGTAAGACCACCTACCCTCATCATCTGACCCCATCTTATCTATAATTGCCCCGAAGCTTTTTTTGATAATAATGGCCACTCCGGCACTATTCGTAGTGCTTTCTGAGGCTATAATGTTTTTGATCCATGGTCTCAATTTGTCATTTTCCCAATGTTGATTTAGTAAATGTTTCTCTTGAAGGAAAGTAATATTAGAGGTAGATTTCAATGTTAGATGCATAAGCAATTTTTTTTTCTTAGTTGATCGTAAACCCTTAATGTTCCAAGATTCTAAGTTCCACATCAACCAGTTGAGTAAAATAGGTTATACAGTGGGATATGTAACAGGGGATGTATACAGTACTGAACCTTACTATCAAACTGAATTATGAGTGTAGGGGCAAGTATAATCAATCCTTCCCGCTTACTCCCGGTGCATACCCACCTCCCCCTAAGCCCGGAAGGGTCTGGGAACCATAATTTGTTCCGTTTGGTGATTGACCAGTTAGAGAAAAAACTTGTTCCCAGAATAAGTCTCCATAAACACCATGAACAGAAATGCATAGCAAACCCAAGCAGTGCTATCACATGTCCACCTCTCCGCCAAAGTAGAGGAAAATCATGTAGAGCTAAACAGCAATAGCAAGTTATTCAAAACTCATATAAAGTTATTATGGGCCCATTAATGAACTGAAATCCTCATCACAAACAAAACCACATGGTTAAACTTTAAGCATGCACTCATGAAGGTCAAAACATCAATCAAAAATATTTACATTTCCTAGAAGGTTACTGTGCTTACAGTGCTGATCCATAGTCAGCCTCCTCGACAGACCCACTATTTTAACTATAACAGTAATTATAACATTTTTTAATAGACAGCCTTATTGGGTTATACCATTGCCCTATAATGCACATAAGAACCAACTGCTGTGAGGTAGGGAAGGTTCTTTATTTTTGTAGAGGCTATTACGTCTCAAAAATGACACACTCACTAGCCCCGGACTCCAAGGTATATGATCGAGTCAAAAATGCCGTTTACTCCTAGTTGTCTTACTCGGCAAGCTAGGTGGGAGGGTTGACCCATATGCTGCTTCTAAGAATGACCAGCGATTTTATATATATGCACAACTTGCCCTTATTTGAACTTAGCAGTGCCACAGTATTTAGTGTTTGCTCCAAGACACAAGCAGAGATTATGTTGCAACACTGGGTAGGTATTAATCCAGGTCTCTAAGGCCTGCGTTTGAGTGAGCAGTTTTGTCTTTATCCTGCTAATTAATACAGCACAGCAATATCAATTGCATCGAAGATTAAACATAAAACACAAACCAGTACAAAAAATACACCTGTTTATATGTGATTGAGAGACTATACACTGTGCTGTTTTGGCTTTATTGTACTCTACTGGACCATCGAATGCACATTAGTAAGCGCCACTCAACTCCTGCCCAAAAAACCCAGCAACATGTTGATGTCACATTGAAAACATAAATCTGCAGTGTCGTGATTCTCAGCCACATGAGAAATTCAGTCAGAAAAGGACCACAAACCGTGGACTTGAATTATTCTTGGAGCAAACAGAGATTAAATAAAAATATTGGAGATAAACTTTTTGTGATTAAACACAAAGTGAATTTACTGAAAACAGACAATTAGCCATAAGCTGTTGAAATCAGCCTTATTTGCTACCCCCCCCCCCCTTTGTGAAATCCAAATGATTATAACTGGGTATCTTAATGCACTGTATAAATAGCCTTAAGTAGGCAGATGAAAAAAAAAAAACCTTTACACCTTGAGTAGGACAAGCTAAGATTACTCGCTATCCTGCACTAAATATTAAAGAGTCGCAAATATGGCTTACAGTAGTTTCTACCATTAACACAGTACAATAACAATTCTGCAATCTAAAAGCAAGAAGCTGTGAAAATATAATATTAGGATCAAAAACTACTTTCGTGGGGGGGACACAATCTAGGATGTTGTGTTTAATATGTTATATTTTAAAGCAATAAGGAACATAGCAGATATCAATCTATCCATCTGTGACTCTTAGCCCCTTATTGCCACTTTAAGATTGGAAGTAAATCAGCAAACCTGTTAAACATAGAGAAAAATGCGTGCAGCTGGGATTGTACATTTACGTAGATTAACATGCGAATAACTACTGAAGCACAGTTGCTACTTTGCTGATTCATGAATTGTTTTTAGTAAGCAACATAAACACAACGAGTTCACCTTACTGTACATAGCAGGGAATAGAGATGCAGGATGTTGTGACCAAGAAAGCTAATTCTGCGCTGCTAGAGACTTGTGCTGATGGACGAGCCTAGTAACTTCCCGTTAGAAGTGAGTTCAAACAGTTGGTGCTGAAAAGCTCGTCGCATCAATTCTTCCATTGATTATTGCTGTTGAAGGCTGTTTTGCTGAGTGGAAAAGCAAGGGACCGAAAATTGCGACTAAAAAAATAGAAAAAAGAAACCTCCGTGAGACCTGATGAGCACCAGAGGGACAGTGTGCCTTTAAGAACCGGTTGCATGATGGGTCATGAAGGGTCAACAACCTTCCGAAGGACCGGAAAGCATGTCGACAGGCCCGGGGGGCTGAAAATAAAACAAGGCATGAGACAAAATGAAAAGGATCTAGCATTGCTAGCGAACTAACATGGGAGATCCTCTAAAAGACCGACTGACAAGGTAACCTCTCGCTTCCCCTCGTACAAGCCGAAAATATCATATTTGAAACCTAATACATGCATAGATGAATGCAGAGTTTAAATTGTTTTGTCTGGAACTTCATTGAATGACTTTTTAAAAACCTCCTTAGCCTCTTCGAGGTTGTGCGCTGAGAACTGTATACCCAAGTGAGAGTAGATAAGGGTGCTGGGATAGCGCATTTGGAATCGTATTTGTTTTCTAATGAGATAGGCACAAAAAGGAGCTAATTTCTGTCTCTCCTGTTTAATCGGAACTGGAAGGTCAGGAGAGAGGAAGATTTTTGAACCTTTCCAGTCAATGGATTTTTTCTTCTTTGCTGCTAAGACTAATTTGGTGACATATTGATAGTTAAGAATCTTCACAAACACTGGTCTTGGAAAAAGATTGTTAGTTGCTGGTCTTAGGGCTCTGTGAGCTCGTTCTATAATTATCTTATCTAAGAGGGGTTCGTTGTCCAGGAAAATAGAAAAGATATCCGAGATGCTCTCTAGTAGATCCATTTGTGGAATATGTTCTGGGATACCCCTGATGATAAGGTTGTTGCATCTGGATCTGGCTTCGAGATCAATTAGTTTCTGTTGGATGCTCTTTATGGTAGTGTCATTATTTTTTTGATCTATGAGTAATTGAACAATTTTAATCTCATTGTCCAGTACCTTTGCTTCTGTTTTATCCATTCTGTTTAGAATTTTGTCAATGGATTCATTAAATGTTTTAATCTGCTGTGAGATTCCTTGGATTGCTGTCTGAATGGGCTGCAGAGCAGTCTTCAGATCCTCCATGTAAGGTGAGTCTATCTTATCTTTTGATGTTAGAGGTATTGCTTTGGAAGCCTCTTGTTGTTTGGTAGTTCTGAACCTTTTCGGGGTTCCTTCTTTTTCTGGGGAGGCTATAGCTGAGAATTTAGCTTTGGTAGATTGAGTATCCATGTGATCTAGCTCCTTTGACATGTTTATGAGAGATTTTTCAATGTTTTTTTTTTTCCACAGGGATACTAGGCCTCCGAGGCCTAGAGCACATGCAGACCAGACAAGCAGCAGACAGACAGATATATCAAGTACAATCCTGTACAGCAGACCCTCCGCAACCTCTCCAAGACGCATGAACAGTCTCCAAGTAAGTTTCTTGATAGATTAGTAAAGAAATTATATGCTGTGAAGACTTTGGATCCTTAAGATTTGTTGTTGTAATTCAGGTGAGTGGCAGAGTTATGAGGAGACACTGCTTATAGGATGGCAGCCATTTTGTTCTCCACCTACCTACCTACTTTTGAACCTGTGAACCTATGAATACAGATTGCAGGCATTTCATACAGTGGTGTACTTAGCATATTTGACACCTGGAGGAGAATTTTTTTAATACCCCCCCAGAGTTTTTTTCTAATACTTCCTCCTCTGTGACTTTTTAGTAATAATCATGAAATGAAACAAAATGGCCAGCAAGGAGCAAGTTAGGAGGAGTGATCAAATCCCCAAAAGACTCATGAAGCCTAGAGGGAGACTTGTCTCAAACAAATAACTAGTTTTAGAATTGTGGACTAAGCTAAATGTCAAAAATGCATTCTCATCTCCTTTGGAAAGTTGAGTATGACATTGACAACACACCCCTAAGAGCTGACCCAGTAGTTCAGGATTTTGTAACTTATATGGACAGTTGATCCCAAATTCTATGAAGAATAGATCAAGGTGAAGCAAACTTAGGGTCCTTCTGCAAAATTGTTAACAGCTTCAACTTGATTTTACAAATACACCACCCAGAGAGAGAGAGAGAGAGTAAACTTCAGCTTGGCCAGCTAAGAACTTGGTTATATTCAACTGGACGTATAAGAGAATTTAAGTACCTTTTTCTGCACTTTTTTTTAAAAAATACAGTATTTAAATTGATTTAAACTGTGTATGAAGGAGTGTTGAAGGAATTTTTAACTGAAGTTATTCTGCTCTTCAGTAACTTGAACTGAAGCTAGTGTTGGCTGAATTTTGTTATTTGCTAGTAATTACAGGTGTGGGGTAGCCACATTCTTTGATTTCCTGTCCTTGCATATTTAAACTGGTGCATGTGAAATAATTCCTGCTTTAAAACTTCAGCTTGGCCAGCTAAGAACTTGGTTATATTCAACTGGACGTATAAGAGAATTTAAGTACCTTTTTCTGCACTTTTTTAAAAAAAATACAGTATTTAAATTGATTTAAACTGTGTATGAAGGAGTGTTGAAGGAATTTTTAACTGAAGTTATTCTGCTCTTCAGTAACTTGAACTGAAGCTAGTGTTGGCTGAATTTTGTTATTTGCTAGTAATTACAGGTGTGGGGGTAGCCACATTCTTTGATTTCCTGTCCTTGCATATTTAAACTGGTGCATGTGAAATAATTCCTGCTTTAAAACTTCAGCTTGGCCAGCTAAGAACTTGGTTATATTCAACTGAACGTATAAGAGAATTTAAGTACCTTTTTCTGCACTTTTTTTTTTTAAAAATACAGTATTTAAATTGATTTAAACTGTGTATGAAGGAGTGTTGAAGGAATTTGTAACTGAAGTTATTCTGCTTTTCAGTAACTTGAACTGAAGCTAGTGTTGGCTGAATTTTGTTATTTGCTAGTAATTACAGGTGTGGGGGTAGCCACATTCTTTGATTTCCTGTCCTTGCATATTTAAACTGGTGCATGTGAAATAATTCCTGCTTTAAAACTTCAGCTTGGCCAGCAAAGAACTTGGTTATATTCAACTGAAGCTAGTGTTGGCTGAATTTTGTTATTTGCTAGTAATCTTAGTGGCATTGAAACTGCCCGCCCCTCAGCCTGCCTCTGGGCCCATCTCATTTGCTCACTCAACTGAGTGCAGTGAGATCATATTCTGATTTCAGGCACTCCTACTGTGTACAAAGAGAGCATCTGGGAAATAGAAAAAAAAAATTAAGCTTATTTCCTGCCTTTCTTGTTAAGTGGTGCAGACTATTTGTAGGCTTCTGAGCCCCCAAGCCCTTCTGTGTTTGAGGGAAGCCTTCTAGCTTGTTTTTTTTCTTATAAATAGCCAGTTTTATAGTTTCAGCACTCAAATCTGTTTCTTTGATCTCAGCACTTGTTCAGAAAAAAAAAAAAAAAAAAAAAAAAATTTCATCTGCTTTTACTGTACTTGTGTTTTTACCTACTTCTTTTTACTTTTGCATCATCTTAAAATACTCAATTGTATTTATTACTGCTTGGTGTAACTCATTCTAAGCCTTTTGGTTTAAACACTTGGGCTTCGGACCAGTTAGTTGTTTTGCACTGAGAGGGTTTGTGGTCTGCACTGTTGTGGCAGAACAGGTAGAACTGCTGATTGAGGGCTCAGTGTCTGTTATTCTAAAAGTGTATTAATTCTGGTTTAAGCACTTGGGCTTTCAAGCCAGTTATTTTACATTAAGAGGGTTCGTGGTCTGCACTCTTGTGGGAGGAGAGGCTGGACTCTGCCCTTCTGAGCTGGGAATTTCTGGTTAAAGGCTTATAGTGCATGCATATCTGAACTGTTTCTTACTGAAGTTGGTGCGCCTTGTTTGCTGTGGCATAGACTGGATTCGGGCCTGCTGGATCTAGCTTTGTTTGTGTAACTTGAGCACTAATCCAGACATTCTCTAAAGTATTCAATGGTATTTATTACTGCTTGGTTGTAACTTGATTAAAGTGTAGCTATCATTCAAGTCTTTTGGATTAAGCACTTGGGCTTCAGACCAGTTGTTTTACATTAGGAAGGTTTGTGGCAATCACTGTGGTGGCAGGACAGGTAGCTTTCATCCTTCTAAGTTGGGAACTGCTGATTGAGAGCCCAGTGTCCAAGTGTATTAGTTCTGGTTTAGGCACTTGGGCTTCAGGCCAGTTATTTTACATTAAGAAGGTTCGTGGTCTGCACTCTTGTGGGAGAAGAGGCTGGACTCTGCCCTTCTGAGCTGGGAATTTTCTGGTTAAAGGTTTATAGTGCCTGAATATTTGAACTGTATCTTACTGAAATTGGTTCACCTTGTTTGCTCTAGCATAGACTAGATCCAGGCCTACTGAATCTAGCTTTGTTTATATGCTTGTTGTTTGTTTGCTTGTTATTTCCCTGGAAGCTAATTCCACCTAATACGCAACTTCTCAGCTTCTGCGGATCACTAGTGATATCTGCATTGCTTACTGTACTTATTTCCTGGTTTCACTTGAAAGAAAGTTACTGTTTGTCGCTTTTGCATTTAGTTACTTGTAACACATTGCACTCAAGTTACCTGGCACTTGCTCACTAAAGCAATTATATAAGTCAGCACTAAAAATTAAAAGCACTACACCCTCACTCCCCACTGGCCCTTGTTTTCAATTAAGGATTTCCCAATATTATTCTAGCATGTCCAAAGGTCAGTTGTCAATCTCCTCTCCGGTCCAGCTGGTGAATCTGGGAATCTTGAGGCAATGTTATAACTGCCTCATGTACACAGACAACCCTCTCCTCCTCCCACATAACACAAATACTTGTGAGAGATGCAGCTATTTAGCCAAACTGGAGGCTGAGCTCTCTCAACTCAGGACTGGCAAGACCAGACAGGAGGAGAAGGCAACTACACACACCACAAAACCAGCCTCACATAATGCTACCACTCCACTGAATCAAACACATAAACACACAAAGACATACTCGGAGGCTCTGAGTAAAAATTTACCTAAACAGCAGAGGCCTCCAAAGCAGACACCCAAACAACTGCTACCTCAAGACACCCCACAAGCAACACATAAACCACAAAAGCAGTGTGCAAAGCAGTCACAGCCCTTAAGGCCAAATACAACACCAAACATACTTGTCATAGGTGACTCCATAGTCAGACACACTGACGTCCCACTCACCAGGCTGAACAAGGAGAGGGTCACAGTAAGCTGCCTATCGGGCGCTAGAATCCGCCACATAACACAAGCACTGGTCACTCCACGGCAAGTACAAATATGACACAGTCATTGTCCATGCTGGTGTGAACGACCTGAGACGTGCCTCCCTGGACTACATGAAAAGAGACATAGAGGAGCTCTCTGATTATGTAGCCCAGGCAGGTATGACCCTAACCCTGAGCAGTATCCTTCCTTCACCAAGAATGATGCCACAATATAGAGACAAGATGATCAGCTTTAACAATTGGCTTAATGTCTGGTGTCATTCAAAGGGGATCCAGTGTCTGTCTGCCTGGGATGACATGCTTGACAAGCCACGCTGCTGCAAGGGACGGCTTGCACCTGTCACCCTGGGATTCGGATATTGGCTAAGGCTCTTGCCACCCCCATAGTGCCTTTTTAGGCAAGGCTCAAATTCTAAACCTACCACCCTAGAAAACAAAAATGGGAAGAAACTGAGGGTAATGCTGCTCAATGCCAGAAGTCTAAATCTCAAAATGCACGCACTCGAGGCCCTTCTCAGTATGGAGAACATCGATGTCTGTGCTGTAACTGAAACCTGGTTCAAGGCTCCTGAGAGCACCCCGGCACTATTAGGTTTTACCTCATATCATGCGTTCGCCCCAAAACCCGGACCACACCACAAAAGGAGGGTGTATCCATATTCATAAAGGATACTCACACCTCCAGGTTGGTGGCAACGCATAAGCTTCGGAAACCATCCAGGTGCAACTAACCATAGGCAAAACTGCTCTACAAATTGTAGCATGCTACAGGCCACCCTCTCAAACTCAGGAACCCCACACAGCCTTCCTGAAGACACTGGAGGGTATAAATGTATCTCCAAACACCATCATATTGGGTGACTTCAACTACCCGAATATAGACTGGGAACATTACTCAAGCCCTAACTTTCTAGCCCAACGGTTCCTGGAGTTCATAAATTCAAATGCCATGGAACAGCTAGTCACTGTTCCCACGAGAGGAGAAAATATACTAGATCTCATTGTCACAAACATGGGGACAAAATGCTCCACACCGAAGTATATCCCTCATTGGTGAGATCTGATCATAAACTAATCTCACTGGAAATCCACATCCCGCCCCACCCCAAACAAAAGACCATAGTGAAGAACTTCTCTAAAGCAAACTTCACACTACTCAAGACTGGTGTGGTATCCTTCAAGGCCCCTGAGCCAGAGGAAACCACAACCCAAGCTGCGGAAGCCCTTACAAATGCCTTCTATGAACACCTCCAGGACTGCATGGATCAGGCAATCCCAAATAAAACCAAGACTCTTTCCACAAAGGGCAAGCGTCCAGTCTGGTGGACCCCAGCCATTAACAAACTTTACAATAAGAGGAGAAAGATATTACTTGATAGAACAAAATCCATATAAGGGAAGTCATCCCTGATCATTATTAGTAAAATAATACGAGCACTCATAAAATCAACTAAGGCCAATTTTGAGAGAAAAATTGCCATGGATTCAAAGGACAATCATAAGGCCTTTTTCAGCTATGTTAGGAACCTGGGTGGAAACTCACAGATATGCTCAGAATTAGTCCAAAATGATACAAAAATCACTGAACCCACAGACATTGCCAACATACTGGCAGACAGGTTCAGTGCAAACTTCACCCCCCTCCCCCCCCTAAAGGAGAGATAACTATCCCAGCCGAGTGTAGCCTCCCGGACATCTCAAATGCGCAGGTGAAAGCTGCTCTGTCTAAAGCTAAAAACACAGCATCAATGGGACCGGATGGTGTCCCCGGCTGTGTGCTACACGAGCTAAATGAGGAATTAAACCCGCACATAAGGCAGCTGTTTAATCTCAGCCTTACCACAGGATACGTGCCCAAGGAGTGGCGTGCCGCGACTGGGGTCCCACTCCCCAAAGGCGGCGCGTCTACGGACCCTGGTAATTACCGCCCCATAAGCTTAACAAGTCTAGTCTGCAAAGCTATGGAGAGGATCATAATGGAGCTCATAAACAAAGATATAGGGGACTTGCAGACATTGGACCCGACCCAGTTTGGCTTTGTCAAGGGAAGATCATGCCTTTTGAACTTGGTCGACTTCTTGAAACAGTCACCAAGGCCATTGATGAGGAAAGGCAGTCCATACAGCCTACCTTGACCTTGCAAAGGCTTTCGACACAATACCCCACTCGGGTATTGTAGAAAAACTTACCAGCTTAAATGTAAACCCATATGTCACAAGATGGGTTGCAAACTGGCTTAAGGACAGAACCCACAGGGTTAGAGTTGCTGGCGCTGTGTCAGACTCCAAGCCGGTCACAAGTGGTGTCCCACAGGGCTCGGTCCTTGGCCCCTATTGTTTGGCATCTACTTCTCAGAAGTACAGGCCAACATGGGAGGACTTTGGCTGACAAAGTTTGCAGATGACTGCAAACTGGGCGCCATAGTGGAAAGTGCATCGGACACGGATATCCTTCAGAAGGGACTCACGGAAACAGATAGCTGGTGCCAGAGCCATGGCCTGAAGTTAAACGCCAAAAATGTACAGTCATACCCTTCGGGAAAAACAAGGTAACCCCAAGCTACCATATAGGTGGCAATCCACTAAGCACAGAAGAGGTTATCAGGGACCTGGGGACCCAGGTTGACAGTGGCCTTTCTTTTGACACTCACATTGCTAAAGTGGTTAGAAAGACCTTCTACATTGCCCACCTGATCATGAAGGGATTCACATCCAGATATAGTGAGGTCATTGTTCCTCTGTACTCTTCACTTATCAGACCAATGATCGAGTACAATGCCCCATTCGGGATGTATCTCACCCGACATCTGCAGCAATTGGAGAGACCCCAAAAGTTCCTCACCAAAAGGATAAAGGGACTCCAAAATCTGTCATATGCTGCCAGATTGAAGAAACTCCAGCTCTATTCAGTCACATACCGTCTGCTCAGAGGTGACATGTGCCTGACATACAAGGCCATGTCCAACCCGGAATTAATGGACATGCTCCACCTCAAAAATCCAAATCCACCAAAACCACTAGAGCAAGCGACTTAAACCTTAGCACGGATATAAATAGGACGTGCTGGAGGGATAGATTTATCACTCAGAGACTCCCTATGCTGTGGAATAAAATCCTGGTCCATGTGAGGCAGAGCACCTCGCTGACTCTGTTCAAGAGAAATCTAGACCTGTGGATGGGAGATCGTAGGTTTACCCCGGGAATCATCTCTGTGTCACTGCTGGACAGAGGCACAACAAACTAATGGGCACAGTATTTTTTCATATAAGGGGTGGCGTAAGCCACAAAAATTTTGGCTAGGCTTATAAATGCCTTAGGGCAGATAGCCTAGTATAAAACTATGAACCTATGAACCTATGACTGGAGCATATTTCATGCAAATCCACACTAGTCATGTAAATTCAGACTATAAGCTAAGCAAACAATGTAAGAATAACTTGCAGGCCAAACAAATTAGGCAAATACAAGAATATTCAGTAAAATTGGGGACACTTTCAAATGTGCTTCATACAATATTCAAATTTATTTCATATAAATGCACACTAATCAAAAGTGCAGGTGTCTGCAGTTAACATTGCAGCCTCACAGCAAGAGGTTTACTGGTTCGATTCTCAGCTGGGTGCCTTCTGTGTGGAGTCTGCATGTCCTCCCTATAGTCACATGGGTTTTCTCCAGCTGCTCTAGTTTCCTCTCAGAACCCAAAGACATGGACCTAGTGTGAGTATGTGCATGTGTGTGCACCTTCTAAGGAAGGTTGGGCACTGGGCTGGCAACTTGAGACCATAAAGCTCCACTGCCAATTGTTCTATGGACCATTGTTCCACTGTAGCAAACCCTACCAGGAAAAGCCAAAAGAAGAAGCACAATAGCCATGAGTGCCCGACTTTAAACTCATCACTAGTTATTTCATCAACACACAGCTAGCTGCCCCCTGCCAAGAAAAAAAAAAGCATAAATATTCCAGCTCATTTCACACAAATGTGCACTAGCCATTCCTTAATCCCAGACTTAAGCTGAGCAAATGAAGAGGATAAATTCCTGCTAGCACAGTTAGCCACCCCCCCACCTAAAAAATGTCAATGTCTCACAAATACACACTAGCCAGCCTTTAAAATAATATGAAGATGACAAAGATACTGCCCACCTCCCCCCATAAAAAAGTATAAATATTCAAAATGATTCACACAAATGCACCTTAAGGGTGGAATTCAAACTGACCAAGTGAAAAGGACAAGTGACATTCATCCACAGCACAGCTGGCCACCCCCCCCCCCAAAAAAAGAATAAAAATATTCCAATTTATTAACATAAATTCACTTGCCAGCCTTAATGGCAGAATTTAAGCTGAGCAAGTGAAATGGCAAATTACTTTAATCCACAGCCCATCTGGCTACTCCCCCACCCCATGAAAACAAAAAACGGCAGAAGAGTACAATGAAAAAAACATAAATATCCAATTTCAAAATATTTAAGCAAATGCAAACACACACACACACACACAAACACACACACACACACACACACGCACACACACACACACACACACACACACACACACACACACACACACACACACACACACACACACTCACACACACATATACACACACTAGCCTAGCCACCATCTCCTTTCCACGTCTCCAAAAATAAGAAAGAAAATCTGGTTATATTCACATTAAAAAATGCTTACCTTCAGTCTGCTAGTCCACAATGCCCAGGCTGATTCACTTGCTGTGATTAATCAGTTCACTATGTTAAACAAAACAAAAAAAAAAACTTTTCCACTGCAAAACCTTCTACTGCATTATACTACTGTACAATTAGAAGGCTGCTGTTAATTAAATAACCATGGTTCTCTCCAGTCTTGACTGTAGTTCCTTCTGAGTTTCCTCAAGACCGGTACCTCTTTTCATGCATGGGCACACGAACACCCACAAGAGGAAGAAACGAAGCCTTTACTTCAGAGCCGGATCATGGTCAAATGGGGCCCTAGGCAGGGTAATCGATCAACCCCCACCCCACCCCCCGCAGCCATTCTAGTGTTCCATTACTTGACTATTTCTCCCCAGTTACCATAAATACTGTTCAAACCTCTCTGTATGCAGATTCTATTTTCTTCTTTATTTTTACAATGATTAATAACCCGTGGTGGTGGTGCTGCGGTAGCATTGTTGCCTCACAGTAAGACGCTGTCCGGTTCGATTCTCAGCTAGAGCGTCTTCTGTGTGGAGACATGCGTGGATGGGTGCACCTTCGTTGAAGGTTGTGCATCAGAGCTGGTAACTCGGCACGTAAAAATCAACTACCAATCATTAGCGGACCGGAGTTCCGCTGTGGCGACCCCTAATCGGGAAAAGACGAAAGACACAAACAAACACAAACAAAATTTTTACAATTATTAGAGATATTTGGTTTTAACTTAAAACTTTTATTTCAAATGTTATAGCACAAACACTGATAGACATTTGCTAAAAAATAGTCTTACAATGAAAACAGATTAGCATTAAAAGTAAATTTCTCTGCCTTTGAAATTTACATTTATTGAAATGGCATTGAAACCCACATTTAAAGAAAATGCATCTTACCAGAGGTGAATAAAGTTTACCTTTAGGCTGTTTTCAAACCATAGGCCCCTTGCACACATTTTTAAGATCAGGCATACATGTATATGTTCTTTGATTCACCTTCCTGATTGTATTAAATTATATACCTTGAGTGTTTTAAATGTGTAGTTTTGAACATTTTTTTCCAGTAAGCAATGAAACAAAAAGTATGACCCAATAATGACAAAAGTGCCCATTTCAGAACATTCCAACCATAAAAGGCCATTCAAATTTCTATAATTACAATCCACCAAATCAGTCAATATGCACAGTCTCTGCATAAGTAAAAATCATCTGAATATCTCCACATTAAAGATCTGTAACTAATAAAGAGGTTGTTTTTGGCAAACAATATATTTCAGTGTTGCCCTTGAAGAATAAATTATGTTACATTTAAAAGAAAAAAATGGTTAGCTGGTAATATTGTAGTAGGGAATAAATGGCAAACTGACAACAGAACAATAGTTATTAGTCATCTCATCCAAATGAGGATGCACTCAGGAGAGCAACACCCCCACCAGCGGATTGTCTCTTTATTCTTGTTCTATTGTTAAGGGGTTGTAAGAATTTGGTAATTCAGTTTCTTTTTTTTTTGGGGGGGGGGTACTCAGAAGAGATCTTAGATCATAAACCCTGGTTCTTACTGTAGGGATTCCTCCATGAGTATGTTATTCCATCCCTGTATGAGTGCATTCTTAGATGTTTCCATATCCTTTGCATTAACCTGAATTCATTTAAGATGAGAGTCAAGCTTCTCCAAGGATGTGTCCTGTCAATACTTCTGTTCATAATTGTCATAAACTGTATAAAATTAACTATAAAAATGACACTGAGGTGTTACGGATGTCCAGGATCCAGACTTAGCAGTGCATTGTGGATGTCCAGGACCCAGACTTAGGAATGCATTGTGGATGTCCAAGATCCAAGGCTTAACAGTGCATTGTGGATGTCCAGGATCCAGACTTAGCATTGCGTTGTGGATGTCCAGGATCCAGGCTTTGCAGTGCATGACTGCTGTTTGCAGATGACATCGCTCTTTTAACAGTATCTGTCTGTGGTCTTAGATAAGCACAACATTTAAACCATATTGGGCAAGGGGCAAATACAATTAGTCCTTCATTTAGGATTTTACAACTGACGCAAGAAGTGTGAGACTGACAAACGGAAGGGAGAATGTGAAAGAAATTTGTCAGTTTTAAAATATTCTTATGTTAATAAAATAGGAGCAGAATTTCTCAATAAAGCTATTAACAATTAGTAAGTCTATCTCCTATCTTCATCTATAGTCATGAGCTGTGGGTAATTACCCAAAGAACAAAAATCACAGGTTCAGGTACTGAAAAAATGGATTCCCCACATTGCCTCTGGGCTTACTTTATTGCAATGTGAGGATCTCAGCAAACCATCCCTGCTTCAGACTATAGCTGCCAATGGTTTGTTATAGGACAGCCATCTAGGGTGCTTGATGCAGAGAATATGGATCCCACCACCATAACTCCAGATAAAGTAGTTCTAGGAATAGAATACTGGGAGGAGGGCCTTGGAGAGACACAAGACATAAAAAAGGGCTTATATCTATCTATCTATCTGTCCTAGAAGTTATTAGTATTTCTCCAGAATAATCAGAAATCCACCGATACTGAAAGTAAATTTTGTTCTACCCTAATCAACCCGTTCATCAAATACTCTAACCAAGAAAAGCAGCAGGACAGTGAAGTCAAATCAGCCAACACAATAAATAGAATTGGCCCCAACAATCATAATATTTTGTGTTCATGGATGAAAACATGTATACAACACCAAAGTGAGTAATTTCATATCCTTCTCTTCAATCCTGCATTAAATAAAACTCATCAATACATCTAGGCAATCATTTTCAGAAAATGAAGTTCTTGTAACTAATATGACCTCAAATGCAACATACAACTACAGTATAAATAAAAAGCATAAGGTATGGGTCACATGACCTCATATTACCCATATTATATCTGTGCTGCATGACCTCATATTATTTATATTATAGATGTGTTTCACAACCTCATATTAGCCATAATATCTGTGTAGCATAACCCCATATTAGCCATATTATGTATGTGCAATATCAGCCCATATCAGCCTTATTTTACATGTGATGCATAACCTAATATTAGCCATATTATATCTTTGTTGCAATACCTCATATTAACTATATTGCACTTGTGCTGCATGACACCATGTTGCCATGTTACGTCTGCGCTATATAACCTCCCATTAGCCATATTACACCCGTACTACATGACCTCATATTAGCTATATTATCTCTGTGTTGCAGGATCTTATATTAATTATATTACACCTGTGCTGCAAGGTAGCATGTAGCCATGTTATATCTGTGCTGCATGACCCTCAGTAACCATACTATACCTATGCTACATGACTTCAAATTAAACACATTATATCTGTGTTGCAGGAAGATATATTAACCATATTACACCTGAGCTGCATGATATCCTGTAGACATATTATGCTTGTGCTGTACAACCTCATATTAGCTGTAGTATGCCTGGTCTTTCTGATTTCTGCTGCCTAACAGCTGATCTTAGTCATTATTTAAGATTCTTGTGCTTACTTTTTGAGCCCTACACCATATGTTTCTTTCCTGTTTAAAGGACTTTTTGATACCCTTTCTTTTCATCTTATGTTATTAGATGAGGGGTTGCCAGCTAATGAAAATAAACATCTGAAAAGCTTTCATTTATCTGTTTCATTGTTATCGTCTGGAATTAGCAGCCTTCTCTGGTTTGGGGTATGTGATTCTGAGGCCTCCATGAACATGTTCGTCATGTACCACCCCTATAGCAGGATCTAGTCAAATCCATGCCAAATGTCCCATTTTGCATTTAGCAATTTATGCATGTATTTAACTTTGCTAGCTGGGTAACTAAACTTGGTCCCATGAACATTTTTTTTAGCCATTACCTTGGCCAAAGCAAAAAACATCTTTTCAACACCAGAAGCAGTAACAACATTTCAAAACAACATTTATAAACAGACTGCCACCCAAAGTCTTTTTACTTTAGTAATTCAATGCACATTTCGCCAGGTTAGCTGTTTAGATTTGTTAGCCTTTATATCCATTGTGATTTTATTTTTTAACCCATTAGATGTTTACCTTATAAGCATATAAGTAACTCCTTACTAGAAGTATAACTCCAGATACTATCTGGGCACTTCAAAAATTAAAATGTGACTCCTTACAAAAAAAAAGAAAAAAAAAACAGAAAATTCTGAAACTCATTGTCACACCATTTTTGCAAAGGGAGGAGTCAAAGCCCTTTTGTACTCCAGATATGAGTGGGGCTGTGCCCCTACATTTTCACTATTTATGCATACTACCGCTGAAATCATTCTACCTTTGAGAAGGGAGAATACTCCAAAATACCACATTTTCAGAGTTAGTACATATTATTCCCAAATTGACTTACACTGCTCAGGGGAAAGCACTTACATTCCTCTGAGTTTGAACATGCACCCCATAAATAAATAAACAAATAAATAAATGAGGTGCTTGACTGGCAGCTTATGCAAAGGATGCCTTCCAATTAGTGTAGGATGTTAAGGTTATGAGCTGCTTCCTATAGTCCAGGGCTTGATTCCCTTGGCCTCCACTTGTCTCCTGAGTGACTCTAAGTAACTCATCTAACCAGACAGTGCTCCTAAGCTGAGTCTAAAAAAGGCATATATAGATCAGTGCTCTAATCTGATTAACAAATACAAATAAGATATTTTGACATAACCACCCCCACCACCTCATAACAACCTGCTGTTGTTGAAAGGATCTGACCATTAAATATAATATAATTTATGCCATGCATTCCCATGACTCTTGTATGCAGCCCCCCACTCAAACATGTTCTTCCTTCAATGGCTTTGACAAACATACCTGTCCTCTAATGCTGACAGAAACTAAAATATTGTTTTGGCATTTAGAGGCAAAAGACATGGCTATACTCCATATTTTTCAGTGCTGATAGTTCACTAATAAGTGCTCCAAATCATGGGAGCTTATCCAAGATTGTCTGAGTGTGTAACATAACTAACATTACATTCTTTCTTTAGGAAGTAAAATGCGAAAGACTTCAAGTTTATCAAAACCATTGGTAGAAGATTATACAGTGTTTAGCAAACAATGGCTATAACTCCATTATGACTAACACATTTATCTAGTAGCTAATTTCTAACGCAGCTCCTCAGAACTAGAGATTACCTCAGATCATTGTTCTTTACACGTACAACTAACTGCACTAGCCCACTAAACATTTGTAGCAGTTGCCAGTTTCATTTATAATCAAGATTCATCCACGACAGAATTTCAAACCAGATGGTAAAACTAGGCTAGAATAGTCATGACAAGAATAAGAGATGCATTTTCCAGGGATGATTCTACCTTAATAAGGCCATTAAAATTTAGAAGACAATTCATTCAAGTCTTAATGGAGACCTCCTATAGATATCATTGTAAACCAATAACAACTTCAGATACAAATGTATTCTATATAAATTAGTTTTATGAATATTCATTGGTAAGCTCACTATACATGAGTGGCCTTTCCAGGGGAATCTGAGTAGACTGCCTGTTTAAGTAATGTGCTTAGAATGATGAAGTATGGAATAGGAAACCGAGACAATCAGAATTTAGGATTCCCACGATGGTATAAACACAGTGTAGACATAATCTAATACAAGCACTAACTGAAGGATTTCCCCATTGTGAAGAAAAGGCTTTTTAACAAGTTTTAAAGAGTCTTAGTAAGAGATCTTATCCCACAGAACTTCTTAGGAAGGAATATGATCCCATAGGCCCACATTGTCAATAATAAAGTCGACAGAGGTTCAACCTCTGGGCCTCTTCTTTTTGATATCTACATATTTTGCTTGTAGATATCCCTGCTAGCATTTCTAATACATTGTCTTTTCTTAGAAGATGCTACACATGGAGGGTAATGACATCTTTACCAACACCGACAGCAGACTCCTCTGTCTAATTCAAAAATTAGAAAGTTAGTTTCATTAATTCAAGTTCATTTCAGAGCAGTAAATCCTACCACCAGCACAAAGTCAATTGCCAGTCACCTGTGTCTGCAGGAAAAAATAAGGGATTTGGGCATACCTCTCAACCTCCTTGCACAAGAAATGTGGACAAAGCCTAAAATAATTGGGGGGGGGGGGCAAAGGCCCACAAATAGGGGCAGATTTTAAATATTGTTCTTATAAAATTAGGAACATGGTAGAATAACAGGTTTTATGTTAGCAAACATTTTCTGAAGGATATGAAGTCTGAAACGCAAATGTGTGTCATTATGTAGTGACCACAATATTTGATTTGCCAGAAAACCACAAATGTCATGAGGAACAAACCTAAAATATGAGACAAAAATCTAGATATTCAGCAAAAGCCTGGACAGTTGAGAGGTATGGAATTGGGGATTCTGGTTGACCTAAACTTCTCCACACCTACTATGTTATATAGATAACAATGCAGACAGCAATCCTCTTGGTTGCACAAACAAAGATATCAGTTCCAGCAAAATGAAGACCATACCACCTCAGTACAAGTCCTTGCTAGGTCTTGACTAAGAGTACCATGTCCAGTTTTGTGGACTCCCACATACAGTAGCTGCACACTGTGTAGCATGTACATAGGGTGCATGTCCTAGGCCTCCACTTTTACAATTCCAATTGATGACAATGTTATAACAGAAAGTATTTGAAATGTCAAGTAGAAATTGGCTGACTGTGATCTTCACAAAAGTCCATGAAAGAAACACTACAACCCTTTATTACCTGGCACCATGCCATTTCTATGCTAAAAGGATGAAAATGAGAAAGATGAGGAACATATGCTCACAATCCAGTAATCAGTGACTGGAATTCCTTCAAGACAAAGTAATCAAATTTAAATATGAAAAAGAAGACTGGAGATGTCAGAAGGATAAATATGTTACAGAAAGCACCCCCCTGAGATACCACAGTGTAGGTTTTACATCCCTCATTGCATTCATTAATTATATTCTGCTAGCACTAAGAAAAGCTGTTGCATTGACAATAAGCATTCAATGTACAAACAAGCAAACAAAAATAAAACATGGAACAATGAAGATGAATTTGAAGAAAAGACACATAAATAGTATGTAACAGGTGTAAGATACTTTACAGACATTTAACTTAATGTAAAGACTTTTTTGCTATGCTGCATGCAATGTTTTTATATTCCCTCTGAAACAAGACTATCGGAGTTTGTAAATCGGCTGATTTACTATGCTTTTTTTACAAAAAAAACATAGTATATCAGCCAAAAGCAGGCAGCAGGAACGGAAGAACAGGGCGTCCCTCGCCGAGTGATGTCATCATGACATCAGAAAATGGGTAGGAGAGGGGGTGAGATGGGCGGGATTACTGGTGACACGAGGGGTGTGGCTTGACTCTGGTTTTAGCCATGATGAAAGGTGGCAATCCTAATTTGAGTTTTAGACCATGTCCTTCAGAAAGTGCATGGTAACACAAGACATTTTATTCTAGCAACATTCTAAGTTTAGTTATTTATTTATTTATTTATTTATTTATTTGCATTTGTTTACCAGGAAAGTCTGAATGGGCCAGAAGCCCATTTTCAGTGGAGGTCCGGGGAGAAAAGCTCGACAGAAATTTAAGCAATATACAATAATTAGATAGTACAATAGTATACATGCAGTAAGATGCAGAACACATACCTTCTTGTTAGTCTATACAAAGTAGTATTCAATACAGTTTTCTAGTACATACAGGTTCAAAAAGAAAAACACAAGCATTTCAGTGAAGTTCACTTTGAGAAAAAATAAAGTTAGTAGTGTCTACATATTAAACAATAATTATGACCAAATTAGTATAATATTTAAAATTTGTCTCTATTTTTGAGACATTGTCCCCCATTATTTTTGTTTTTGTCAGATTTTTTGTGCTAAGAAGTGGAGAGCTATGACAACCAATTTTCTGATAACTATAAACCATCTCTGGACTGGATTACCAGCATCATAATCAGAAACTTTTGTCTGTGCCAGTGGGCCAGTTACACAATGTCTATTACATAATAAAACCAGACAGCAACTATTCCATGAAATACAGAGCAAGAAATGTTTAATGTAGATGTTCTAATTAATGAAAACAATGTTCTACTTACTCAAAATTTAGAACCTGATTTTTGGATTCTTTGAAGTATTTCCTCATGGCATAGGCCACAGTTGATTTGAAATAAAACATTTCACTCTCATCCCATTGATACTAGAAATGAAACAAAATATGGTGTATTAGTGTTAATGTTAGCAGCTTTGGCAGGTTTGATCTTAAGAGTTCATTTGTGTAAATATATTCTAGTAACTTTTATCATTTTTAGCTTAAATGATGAAATACTAACAATGACACTTATTTCTTTATATCCCTACAGTTAATGAGGAAAGGAAGAAGTAAGTTTGGTAGACAGATCCCAGTTACAAAGAAATATGGCAGAATAAGCTGAACTATCTATATTACGTGAACCTAGCAAAATTGTAACTACTTCTAAAGACAGCATTATCACCTGTTTCAGGTATATTTATTTTATTTTATTTTATTTTATTTTACATTTGTTGACCAGGCTAGTCTAGCTGGATACATGTCCTTTTTCAGTAGAGGCCCGGGGAGAAAAGCTCCAGAAGAAAAGAAGGTACATATAATATACAAGCATAAGTAAATGTTATTAACATAAGAATATAACAAACAAAAAAAAAAAAAAAAAAAATTGGCTTTACATACTGTTTAAAACAGGTACAAAACTTATGTAGATAGTCTAACATGGTTACATTGTGAAACCTTAAGGGGAGAAAGATCACTCTGGGTTGGGTAGAGGCTTAGGTGGTCCTGGACATTTGATGTTAGTCTGGTTTAGAACAGGGGCATAGCCAGTGGGACTTAAGGAATTCTTTGAGGTGATTTTTGAATTGATTAAGAGAGGTCATGAGTCTTAGGTTGTTTGGGAGGGAATTCCAGGATTTTCCAATGGAATTGGCATAGAGAGCTTCACCTCCCGAGTTGTTAGATTTGATGGTCTGTACCTGGAGACTTTTAGATGATCTGAGGCACGTAAGGTTGGAGTAGGGGGTAAGTATTCTACTCAGTGAGGGGGTTTTGTCTGGTTGGTTGATTATTTTAAATGCCTCAGTGAGTTGGTTGAGTTTGAGAATATTGGGCAATTCTAACCATTCAAGTGTCCTTAGGTTTAGGCAGTGGTGGGTACGATAAGGCATTCCCATTATAAATCTGGCTATATGGTTATAGGCTGTAGAGAGTTTATTGAGCTCTCTCTTGTTAAGGAAGGAAAGTATCGGGGAGGCATATAGGAGGGTGGAGAGGAGGTGGGTGCGAGCGATAGTTAGTTTGGTGTGTGGGGTTAAGAAGTTCTTTATTCTATACATGGACCCGAGTTTCTTGTTTACCGACTTAATGGTCAGGCTAACGTGTGTATCAAATTTAAGCTTGTGGTCAATGGTCACACCTAGTACTTTGGTGTGGGAGACAGGTTCTATAATGGTGCCATTGGTGGAAGACACATGGAAGGTTGGGTTATTGGCATTTGGAGGTTCTTTTCCTTGGGAGGTATTTAGAGTGGGGAAAAATAGTAGTAACTTGGTTTTGGTTGGGTTGAGTAAGAGTTTTAATTCTGAGAACCATTTTTCAACTATGGTAAAGCAGTTTTGGGTTGTAGCTTGGAGTTTGGGGAGAGAGACGTCAGAGCAGATCAGGGTGGAGTCATCTGCATATTGAATGCAGGTGGCTTTGGGAATGACTGAGTGAAGATCATTTATAAAGACAGAAAAGAGAAGGGGACCGAGAATAGAGCCCTGGGGAACACCAATATTATTGGGGAGTAGGTCCGATAGCCTGTTTTGCCACTGAACAGCTTGTTTTCTACCAGAGAGGTAAGCATTAAACCAACTTATGGTTAAATTGCTAAGATGAAGGGTTTCCAGGGTATGGAGCAGCTGCTGGTGATTGACCATGTCGAAGGCTTTCGATAGGTCAAGAAAGAGAGCGGAGGATATTAATTTATTATTGCGGTTGTAATTGACTGAGTCAACAAAGGAGAGAAGAGCAGTGGTTGTGCTGTGATGGGGGCGAAAACCATGCTGGGTGTTAGACAAGAGGCTATTAAGGGTAAGGTGGCTTATGAGTTGTTTGTGAACACAACATTCCATAATTTTGGCTAGTGGAGACAGTATTGCTATGGGTCTATAGTTGGATGTGTCCGTGGAGGTCCCTCCTTTGTGGAGAGGGATGATATAAGAGATTTTCCAAATTGAGGGAATGGTAGCTTCAGTTATGGTTCAGTTAATCAAGATTGAAACGGGATATGCTATGACATCAGATGCTATTTGTAAGTATTCGGCTGGGAGTTGGTCAGCCGCAAGGGTGGTTGGTTTGAGTTTTTTCAAGAGAGTGCGTACATAGGAGGTAGATGTTGGTTGTAAGTTAAAGGAGGGGTGAGTAGGATCTTTAGTTAAAGTTACAGGTGAGGGAGTAGAGGTAAGCTGACTGGCTAGGGACTGAATGGTCTCGGTAAAAAAAAAGTTAAAGGTGTTGGCTATTTCTTCTGGATCTTTCCCTATGAGTTTCTCAGGGGTGGGGGTGGTAGATTTGCCTGGATGAAGGAGGTTATTGAATCCAGCCCAAAATTTTTTAGGGTTATGCCTGTGTTTATCCTGGAGGTGACAGAAATATTGTTTTTTATCTGAAGTAATGGCTGCTTTGGTTGAGTTTCTAAGCTGTAGGAACTTGGTGCGATCTAGGGGAGTTTTAGTAGCTCTCCATTTGTTCCAGGCCTGGTCTCGGAGTTTAATTTTGGTTTTAGTATCTCTAGTTAGCCAAGGTGCGATTCGTTCCTTAGTTCTGATTAGTCGCTTTGGGGCATGGGAGTCAAGTATCTTGAGGAATGTGTCATTAAAGTATGACACACTCTCATCTAAGGGTAAAGTTTTTAGGATGGACCAATTACATGATTTGAGGTCTGCAAGAAATTGGTCTGGGACAAATTTCTTACTATTTCTAACTAGTCTGGTTGGGGGGGGTTAGTAGGTGGACATTTATGTTTTATAATAAAGGTAATAAGGTGGTCACTAAGGTCATTGGGAAGGGTCCCTGTGGTATAGTTATTTGTACCCTTGTTAGTAAGAATCCAGTCAATGATACTCTCTTTTTGTTGAGCATTTCCAATTCTAGTGGGAGATAGAATATTTTGGGAGAAATCATGTAGGTTGATGGGGTGAGGATTTGAGTGCACGGAGCAGAGGGACCAGTCAATGTTGAAGTCCCCTAGTACTATGGTTTCTTGAGGGTAGTTGGTGGCAAACCAGCTAAGAGTTTGTTCTAGGTTTTCTAAGTTTTTGCCTGGTGGTATATAGATTACTATAAGATTGATACTTTTTTGGCTGTTTAGGCATAGCTTTATGGCAATCAGTTCTAGGTTAGAGACTTTGGGAGGTTGGAGTGGATTCAATATGATATTCAATGAATTCTTGAACATGACAGCTATTCCCCCGCCCTTTCTAGTTGTCCGATCGGCCCTAAGGATGTTATACCCAGGTGGGATAATTTCTTCAACCTTAGTGCTAGGTTTGAGCCATGTTTCCGATAGACACATGATGTCAGGGGAATGGGTAGCTAGCATAGCATGTAAGTTGTGAACCTTGTTATTAATGCTTCTTAGATTGAGGTGGAACATAAGGAGGGAGCCAGCAGGGCTTCTGGCGGATTTCGAGGAGTTAGGGCCTGGGACAGTGTTAGGACCTGGGATGGGGTGGATGTCACCATCTTTTGTGATACATTTTTTCAAGTGGTCTAGTAGTTTTTGGAGTTTAATTAGTAATTTAAGATTAGCTTTAGTTATGGTTGCCTTAGGGTGGCAGAGGGTAGGATGTATTCTCTTGGAGATCGGGTTATTAGCAGGGGAGCTCCTGATAGGGCTGGAGTTTCATATCTGGTTAGAAGATAAGGAATAAGAAGGAGTAGTACTATGAAGGGGAGGATAGCATATGAGTTTCTATCCATGATATGGTGAGAGGCTGGTGGGTGTAAAGGACTAGGAGAATTTCCTTGGTAGAATGGGAGGGCAGGATGTGGGTGGGGGAAGTGACAGAGTGTTAATGGAGAGAGGTTGGTAGGTGGGAGGACAAGGAGAGAAATCTTGGTAGTATTGAAAGTCAGAAAAATGGGAGGGAGAAGTGTCAGAGTGAGGGACAGTTGTGATTGGTCGGTGGCAAGTGGGATGGGCTGGGCGACCTAATAAATGCAGAGGTAGTGGGGGCGGGTGGGATAAGGGGGCAGGGTGGGGCACGGAGCGAGCCCGAGCATAGCGAGGGCGGAGCAGGGAATACACCACAAGGAGTTTTCCTGGGTCTTAAAGGTAACCGGCTATAGTTTCAGCTTGCCGTTTTTGCTGGACATAATTTTAGCAGTATAGTAACAGAGCCTGATTTTTAGAGCAGATACTGTCCGATTCCTGCCAATGGAATGCTTCCAGACTAAGAAACTTTAGCTAGGATGTATATTTTACCCTGAGTCACTTTGGGTGTTTACACTTGATTTACAGTTATTAATTGAAGACTGGTCTGTGCATTCGCACTAGGAGGGAGTCCTTCAATTCAGCGACGATAACCTGGGTGCCACGCAGTGAGCAGTTAGCATAGGGTCTATCTATGATGAGATAAGGGAGAGAGACAGTGGCTTTAGTATCACAGTATATGGTGTTCTGAGGCTAATGAGATTCAGACATTGCACATTGCTAGAGTCTTTACAGAAGTAGTCAACATTTAAGTGGAACGATTACAAAGCACCCCCATTCAACAGGTAACACAGCACAGTAAACTTTGTATGCGTAGCTACTAGCTAATAAGACTTATCCATCTACACATTGACTGTGATAAATACAACGCTGTGTGAAGCTACTAGCTAATAAGACTTGTCCATCTACACATTGACTGTGATAAATACGATGCTGTGTGAAGCCAACAGTACAATCAAACACTACAGTATAACCGTAGTAGTCTAATAAACAATTACGTTAAGCAAACTCTTGAAAGCTAGCTAAAAACGAACAGACTGAAGTTTTTTCTGTTTTAAATACAAATTGTCTGAAATTAAAGCGACGCTGTGCAACACCAACAGTACATTCAACCCTGCAGTATGTGCGTGAAAGGAAAGCAAACACTCACGCTTAGCAGTACACTGGATACATTGCAGGAAATAACAATATTTCAATATTTTCTTAGTTTAAATAGGTTAGTACATACCTAGAGGCAAGGAGATGCGACCAGGCAGGAGGGCAGGACAGTACATGTACTTTTCAACGATCAGGAAAATAATGGCGGAAAACTACTGGGGTGTAATGTAACTTCTCTGACGTCAGGGAATACACCACAAGGAGTTTTCCTGGGTCTTAAAGGTAACCGGCTATAGTTTCAGCTTGCCGTTTTTGCTGGACATAATTTTAGCAGTATAGTAACAGAGCCTGATTTTTAGAGCAGATACTGTCCGATTCCTGCCAACGGAACGCTTCCAGGCTAAGAAACTTTAGCTAGGATGTATAGGTTCATAGGTTCATAGGTTCATACTAGGCTATCTGCCCGAGGGCATTTACAAGCCTAGCCCATAGTTTTGTGGCTTACGCCACCCTTTAGTATGGGGAACTATACCCATTATTTTGCTGTGCCTCTGTTGAGCAGTGACACTGAGGTAATCCCTGGGGTATATCTGCGATCTCCCATCCATTGGTCAAGATTTCTCTTGAACAAGGCCAGCGAGGTGCTCTGCCTCACATATACCGGGATTTTATTCCACAGCATAGGGAGTCTTTGGGTGATGAATCTATCCCTCCAGCACGTCCTATTAATAGCCGTGTCGAGGTTTAAGTCTCCGCCCTTGTGACTCTGATGGATCTAGAATTTTTGAGGTGAAGCATATTCATCAAATCTGGGTTTGACATGGCCTTGTATGTTAGGCAAAGGTCACCTCTGAGCAAGCGGTGGCGACTGAATAGAGCTGGAGTTCTTTCAGTCGGGCAGCATAGGACAGATGTTTGAGACCCTTTATCCTTTTGGTGAGGAACTTTTGTGGCCTCTCCAGCTGCTGCAAGTGTCGGGTCAGATACATTCCGAATGGGGCATTGTACTCAATCATTGGTCTGATGAGTGATGAGTATAGGGAGACTATGACCTCCCTTGATCTAGATGAGAATCCCTTCATGATAAGGTGGGCAATGTAGAAGGTCTTCCTAACTACTTTAGCTACATGGGTGTCGAATGACAGACTACTATCAACCTGGGTCCCCAGGTCCCTGATAACTTCTTCTGTGCTCAGTGGATTGCCACTTATTTGGTAGCTAGGGGTAACCTTGTTTTTTCCGAAGGGTATGACTATGCATTTTTTGGCATTTAACTTTAGGCCATGGCTCTGGCACCAGTTATCCGTTTCTGTGAGACCCTTCTGAAGGATATCTGTGTCAGATGTGTTTTCTACTATGGCCCAGTTTGCAGTCATCTGCAAACTTTGTCAGCCATAACCCTCCTGTGTTTGCTTGTACTTCGGAAAAGTAGATGCCAAACAAGAGTGGGCCCAGGACTGAGCCCTGTGGTACACCACTTGTGACAGGCTTGGAGTCTGACATGGCGCCAGCAACTCTGACCCTGTGGGTTCTGTCACTCAGCCAGTTTGCAACCCATCTTGTTATGTATGGGTTAACATTTAAGCTGATGAGTTTTTCAATGATACCCGAGTGGGGTATTGTATCGAAGGCCTTCGCCAGATCGAGGTAGGCTGTATGGACTGCCTTTCCCTCATCAATGGCTTTGGTGACTGTTTGAAAAAGTCAACCAAGTTTAGAAGGCATGATCTGCCTTTGACAAAGCCAAACTGGGATGGATCCAAAGTCTGCAAATTCCCTATGTCTTTATTTATGAGGTCCATTATGATCCTCTCCATGGCTTTGCAGATAAGGCTTGTCAAGCTAATGGGCGGTAATTTCCAGGGTCGGTGGAGGCACCGCCTTTGTGAAGTGGGACCACAGTTGCAGTGCGCCACTCCTGGAGTGCGTATCCAGAGGTAAGACTATGATTAAACAGCTGTCCTAGCTGTGGGTTTAATTCCTTGTTGAGTTCGTGGAGCACACAGCCGGGGACACCATCAGGTCCCATGGATGCTGTGTTTTTGCTTTGGAGAGAGCAGTTCTCACTTGGGCATTGGAGATGTTTGGGGGGCTGCAATCGCTTGGTATAGATATCTCTCCTTTTGGGGGGGGGGAGGGGGAGAAGTTTGCACTGAACCTGTCAGCCAGTATGTTGGCAATGTCTGTAGGATCAGTAATCTTCACATCATTTTGAACTAGTTCTGAGCATATCTGGGAGTTTCCTCCCAGGTTTCTAACATAGCTAAAGAAGGCCTTATGATTGTCTTTTTGAGTCTTTAGCTATTTTTCTCTCAAAATTTGCTTTGGATGATTTTATGAGAGCTCTTAGTTTTTTACTTATAGTGATCAAGGGTGTCTTACCTTTTAAGGGTTTTGCTCTATCTTGTAGTAGCTTCCTCCTTTTGTTGTAGAGTTTGTTTATGGCTAGGGTCCACCAGACTGGACGCTTGCCTTTGGTACAAAGAGTCTTTGTTTTGCTTGGGATTGCCTTATCCATGCAGTCCTGCAGGTGCTGGTAGAAGGCATTTGTAAGTGATTCAGTGGCTTGAGTACTGTTTTCTGCCGGCTCGGGGGCCTTAAAGGAGACCACACTAGTCTTTAGAAGTGTGAAGTTGGCTTTCGAGAAGTTTTTTACTGTGGTCTTTTTTATTTCAGGTGGGGGTGGGATGAGGACCTCCAGCGAGATTAGTTTGTGATCTGATCTCACCAGTGAGGGGTATACTTCCGGTGTTGAACATTTTGCTCCCATGTTCGTGATGATGAGATCAAGTATGTTTTCTCCTCTTGTGGGGATGGTGACTAGTTGTTCCATGGCATTTGAGTTTATGAATTCCAGGAACTTTTGTGCTAGGGTGTTTGGGCTTGAGTAGTGTTCCCAGTCTATATTAGGGTAATTGAAGTCACCTAGTATGATGGTGTTTGGTGATACATTTATCCCTCTAGTGTTTTCAGGAAGGCCATGTGAGGTTCCTGAGTTTGTGAGGGTGGCCTGTAACATGCTACAATTTGTAGAGCAGTCTTGCCTATGGTTAATTGCACCTGGATGGTCTCCGATGCATCGTGCGTTGCCACCAGTCTTGAGGTGTGGGTGTCTTTGATGAATATGGATACCCCACCTCCTTTCTTGGTATTGTCCGGATTTTGGGGCCGGAACGCATGATAAGAGGTAAAACCTGATAGTGCTGGGGTGCTCTCAGGAGCCTTGAACCAGGTTTCTTTCACTGCACAGACATCGATGTTCTCCATACTGAGAAGGGCCTCGAGTGCGTGCATTTTGAGATTTAGACTTCTGGCATTGAGCAGCATTACCCTTAGTTTTTTCCTTTTTTGTGTTCTAGGGTGGTAGGTTTAGAATTTGAGCCTTGCCTAAAAAAGGCACTATGGGGGTGGCAAGAGCCTTTGCCAATATCCGGAATCCCAGGGGTGACAGGTGCAAGCCGTCCCTTGCGAAGCAGCGTGGCTTGTCCAGCATGTCATCCCAGGCAGACAGACATTGGATCCCCTTTGAATGACACCAGAGTTTAAGCCAATTGTTAAAGCTGATCATCTTATCTCTGTATTGTGGCATCATTCTTGGTGAAGGCAGGATACTGCTCAAGGTCAGGGTCATACCTGCCTGGGCTACATAATCAGAGAGCTCCTCAATGTCTCTTTTCATGTAGTCCAAGGAGGTACGTCTCAGGTCGTTTACACCAGCGTGGACAATGACTGAGTCGTATTTGTACCTGCTGTTGAGAGACCTGAGTGCTTGCGTTATGTGGCGGATTCTAGCGCCCGACAGGCAGCTTACTGTGACCTTCTCCTTACTCAGTCTGGTGGCGGGACGTCAGTGTGTCTGACTATGGAGTCACCAATGACTAGTGTGTCTGGCATTGTGTTTGGCCTTAAGGGCTGTGACTGTTTGACACTCTGACTGTGAGGTCTATGTGTTGCAGGTGTTGTGTTCTGAGGTGGTGGTTGTTTGGGTGTCTGCTTTGGTGGCCTCTGCTGTTTTGGTAGATTTTTGATCAGAGCCGCCAAGTATGTCTTTGTGTGTTTATGTGTATGATTTGAGGTTGTGATGGTACTATGTGAGACTGGGTCTATAGTGTGTGTGGTAACCTTCTTCTCCTGACTGGTCTTGCCAGTCCTATGTTGAGAGAGCTCAGCCTCCAGTTTGGCCGTATAGTTGCATCTCTCGCATGTATTTGTGTTTTGTGGGAGGAGGAGAGGGTTGTCTGTGTACATGAGGCAATTGTAACATTGCCTCAATATTCCCAGGTTCACCAGCTGAGCAGGAGAGGACACTAGCAACTGATCCCTCAACATGCTAGAAGGACTAGACAAAAAAACTTTAAAAGAGATTTCGGGGGACGTGGGTGACCGAGAAATGGGGGTTTGCCTTTTTGGGGTGCTATCTATAAGAGTGCCGTATCAAGGTAATAAGTACTGTAGGAGCAAGTGCTAGGTTTAACAGATAGAGAAAAGTCTACTTGGAGTCAAGTAGAGATGATCTTTTTAGGTATTAGAGAAAGTGCTAGTAACAGGGATGCTTAAAGGTAAGATTGAAAAGAATGCACTCTGCAGTGTGCACTAGAGAAGTTAGATATGAAAGTAGGTAACTTGAGTTTTACCTGTTTAAAAAGTTAAGGTTTAGTGGAGAGTTACTATTTTTAAAACAGTAAGATGGACTGAAAGGGGTGGTTACTTTTGTATTTTGGTGCTATGAAATACTGTAGGATGGCCAATAAATTTAAATAATTGAAGGGGTGGGATTTCAAAAGTGATGGTTTTGTGATTACTCACATAAGCCAGTGAAAGTAGAGAGAAATGAGATATATGGTCAGATTAACATAAGAGGCGGGCAACTAGAAAGACAGTGGTATTTAACAAGACAACTTAAATGGGTGGGAGGGAAAAATTCTGCCTGACTCAGAACAGAGAGAGCTGTGGTCTCTTTTGAAGTTTTAATATGCTGTTAGAACAGAATGCAAGCAAAACACAAGATAAAGAAAACAAACTACAGTATTCAAAATATAGAAAGGCAATACAGAAATACAAAAAATAACAGCAAACTAACCTTTCCTTCACAGCAAAGTGTAGCAGAGTCTGGATGAGCCTTTCTGGTAAATTTTATGGTATATTTTACCCTGAGTCACTTTGGGTGTTTACACTTGATTTACAGTTATTAATTGGAGACTGGTCTGTGCATTCGCACTAGGAGGGAGTCCTTCAATTCAGCAACGATAACCTGGGTGCCAGGCGGTGAGCAGTTAGCATAGGGGGCTATCTTGAGTCACTTTGGATGTTTACACTTGATTTACAGTTATTAATTGGAGACTGGTCTGTGCATTCGCACTAGGAGGGAGTCCTTCAATTCAGCGACGATAACCTGGGTGCCACGCGGTGAGCAGTTAGCATAGGGGGATATCTTGAGTCATTTTGGGTGTTTACACTTGATTTACAGTTATTAATTGGAGACTGGTCTGTGCATTTGCACTAGGAGGGAGTCCTTCAATTCAGCGACGATAACCTGGGTGCCACGTGGTGAGCAGTTAGCATAGGGGGCTATCCTGAGTCACTTTGGGTGTTTACACTTGATTTACAGTTATTAATTGGAGACTGGTCTGTGCATTTGCACTAGGAGGGAGTCCTTCAATTCAGCGATGATAACCTGGGTGCCACGCGGTGAGCAGTTAGCATAGGGGGCTATCTAGAGGCAAGGAGATGCAACCGGGCAGGAGGGCAGGACAGTACCTGTACTTTCCGATGATCAGTAACCCTAAATGTTTTACAAAGTTCTGCCAGTCTCTGAACTTAGCTAGAATGCACATTATAAATGTAAAACATGTCCTTTCCAAAGACAGTCCCTGGAATGCCATTTCTGAAGGCACTGGCTAAATCAACGATGCAATAAATTCAAAAAAAAGAACTCTCAGAAAGTGAATAAAAATGCATTTGCTTCAGGGAAGTCATATAGTCAGACACCATATTAACCTATGTTTAGCATATATTTATACAAAATATAACAAAACTACCCCTAGTAGAGGCTTTAGTGTAAACACTCCGTGTCCAATAATGCATATATGTACACAGTTTGCTTAATTTATTTTTAAATAATTTAGTGTAATTCAATCTAAATTTCTACATATATCACATTCCCATTGAAGTGATTTATTTATCTTCTATTTTTTCTTATGTATAGATGCATATAACCATTTGTATATAATCATTTGCAATTCTAAAGTAAAGAATAGGTGTAGTTTGTTTGGCTCAGGCCTAAACATTCTGAAAAAGTTGAACATTTAAATAATTTATCAGCTATTTTCAATGTGTCTGAACTATATGACTAGCTAAGTGACCAGCTGCGTAGTACATTACTGCAAGCTATAGAATTCTAATTGCTATAGCTCTCTACACATTACACTTTGTAGGAGCTATTATCCCAGAAGGTCATTCTTTAACTGTTAATGCTAATATATTGCAAACGTGCAACATATAAAACCGCTATATTATCCTTTGTTATTTTGCATTAGTAATGCTTATATTCTGCTATTTGTTGTCTTTGTACTTGTAACAATGCTCACATTCTGATGGCTGATAATGAAAATTCTATTCTGTTTGTTATATTCTTATACTTGCAATAGTATCTATATTGTAATGTCTGTTTTTGGGTTGTGACTGAAAAAGGGTCATTGGACCAATTCACTTACTCATTTAACAAAACAACATAAAAGCAAAGGAATAAATGCCTCAATCTCTGCTGTGTAGTGCACAAATGTATTGACACTTGCACAATGCAGATTTATTCAAAATATTTGTTTAACGTTTCCACTAAAAACATTGTACTGATAGCCACTCTTATTTCCATAATAACGTAATACATATCAGGTAGACCAGCAGTTCCTCCTTCTTCAGGTCTCCTAGAAAATATACTGATATCCTTTCTGTTGATCTGGTTTGATGGTAAAACCTAATAAAAAGTTACAATATCTTTAGGGGTGTAGGAAAAGGGAGAGGTCACCTGTATTGTCACATTAAACAATCAAGGAAGCAAACAGCCCAAATGTGGTGAGTTGAGTATACGAATGGACAGCAGAGATTATCATGTGCTTGGAATCATGACTTGGGTAACTGTTCTTCTGCATCCAGAAAAAGATGTGGGGATGGGCACATGGCCAGAAGGATCTCAAAACAGTAAAGAAAATGAGAAAAATGAAATCAGTGAAATACTAAGATAAGCAAGAATGGGGGGGACTTAGTGGAAGTGCAATAATTACAAAGTATACCCTCTAGTGGATTGCAATTTTTTTCCTCTTCGTTTGTATGTGCCAAATGAAGTAGCCAATAAGGGCAGATGAAAGTTAAAGGAGAAATAAAAAATGAAGAAGTGTCAGTGTCATGGTGGCTGCTTACAGAATGATAGACTGTATGTGAAAAACTGAAGTTATGTGAAGCAGTATAGATTTAAGAGTTAGATGTAGTATGAAATGTAAGTCATGTGACTAGATGAGGCAGACTCAGGAAAGACAGTGCTCTGTCTGTGTGCTGTATTGATAGGTATGCATGTCTCAACCATATATTTTAATTATAGATGACAAATTGTGTCTGAAAAAAAGTCGCTTATGTAGAAATTCATGTAGAAGGGAAGAGCTCTACAGTTTGGTTATTTTTGTCATAGTTTTCCTCAGTTCTCCAAATGAGAAAGTTAATTTGCAAAATTATTTTTCTATCAATGAATTCTGCTATTTTATTGATGTATTTTTCTGTGTGTCTGACTGGGATGCCTAAACAACAATTATAGGTATACTATAGCTTGTTATGAATTCCATTTTGTTATTTTGGCTAAAAATTCACCTCAGTAATGTGGCTTTCTTACTATTGCCCACAATTCACTAAAATATGTATTTTCATTGGATGGGCGGCCATGGTGGTGCAGCGGTTAGCATTGCTGCCTCACAGCAAGAGGTTCTCTGGTTCATTTCTCAGCTGGGGTGCCTTCTGTGTGGAGTCTGCATGTCCTCCCTGTGGTTGTGTGGGTTTCCTCTGGGTGCTCTGGTTTCCTTCCACATCCCAAAGACATGCAGTAGGTGGACTGGACACTCTAAATTGGCCCTAGGTGTGAGTGTGTGCGTGTGTGTGCCTTCTGTGGAAGTTGGGCGCTGGGCTGGCAACTTGACACTGTAAAACTCCACTGCCAATCATGAGCAGACAGGTGATCTGCTGTGATGATCCCTAACTGGGAAAAGCCGAAAGAAGAAGAAGATGTATTTTCATTGGATCTGACATACTGAACCGAAAACAAATTTTCAGTATCTGTCTTGATGTGACATCCATTCATTTAACAACAGTTCTGAAACTGTGATGAAACATGCCAAAGAATTGGAAGTCATGGACAGAAAGATTTGAGTTTTATGTCTCCACAACTTGCTTGAAGATATATATCAGCGCAGATACCCTTAGTAATTGGGAAGCGAAAAAATTTAAATGCTGGTATCATTGCACAATGAACTTAGAAACCCTGGATGTACAAAATTTACTCAAAACATTTAATCTATCAAAATCAGATTGGTTAGCTCTCAACAGTGTACTTCCATTTACTCAAGAACTGTGCAGAACAGTAAAGAATTATTCCTTTAAATCCTTGCCCAAATTTATACTTCTTATACACGAAATACTACATGGAGAATTTAGTTGGAAAAAGTAAATTTCAAAACTTTATAAAATCATTATTAACTATAAAACTATCCCTAATCAGAAATTTTGGGATTTTATTACTAAGGATTATACATTATCCCTAACCTCTGAGAAATAAACTATTTTTTTAAATTCCATTAAATTAACTTCTGATTTACAAGTTTGGAAGATTTCTTTCCTGGAAATTCTTGCATAGAGCTTTCTATACTCCTAGTAAAATTACTAAATTTAATCTTTCTAAGGAGGTAACATGTTGGAGATGCTCTCTAAAATGCAAGGCCGATTGGTCTCATATTTTTTATGAATGTTCTCTCATTAAGAAATTTTGGGAATATATTGGTCATTTCCTTTAAGCTATCTTTACGGATTCCTTTATCTTTAATTTTTTTAATGTAAATGAATCTATTACAATATATAACAAAAATAAATATCTTCTTTGGACAATTTTAGCAGTAGCCAAAAAATGCATTACAAGAAGATGGAAATCATCCTCCATTCCAGTTTTTGAAGACTTCATGATTCTATTGGATGAAGTAGCATCAACGGAAATAAAAGCTAAAGAATTAAGAATCTTTCCTAGAAAATGGACTGATAATCCTTGGGAGAATGTTTTCTCTCTTATTAAGACAATGAATCCAAGTACACTTTCATCTAATTAATCAAATTGGAAGCAAGACTTGTTGAATATTGTATAACCTTCTTTATATGTTTATATTATTTTGCTATTCCCTTTTCTTCTGCTTTTGAGGCCTTTGTAAATTTTATACATAGTTTATTACAAATTATCATTTAAACTGTAAAATTATTTTTTTTCTCTATAGTTATTGGAAAATTAAATAAAAAAATTTGAGCAAAAAAAAAAGAATGTAAATGCAGTTTCTGTGTGGCCTGGGAACCCAGGAAAGTGTGAAATGACATAATGTTTTATCAGAACTGCAGTTTCAATTTAAACAGAGAGAACCAGAAGGCATTAAGCATTTTTGTCCTGATCATCCAACTCAGCACTCTGCCTTGCTCTATGTAAGTAAGTTATTTTAGAAGTGTGTTTTCTTTTAGGAATAACTAGAATTAGAAAGATTAGACTAAGTGTTTTTCTGTTATGTCAGAACTGTACTACTGATTTATTTTAAGTATTTCTTTGTGATCTCTGAACTCTTGACTAGCACTGACTGTGTAGTAGAAAGTATTGTCTTGTGGTTTTAGTTATTTATTATTAAATATTTTAAAAACTCTTAAAAAAAGATAAGCCAGAATATATCCATTTTTGCTATTTTGTTATAACAGGTGAGAAAGCTGTCAAAATATTTTTTCCTGTGAAAAAGGTAGAGGAAAATAGTTTTGCAAAAACTGAAAATTAAATTCCAGGCATATTGTGTACTGAGCAAGTATCTACCCTATAGAAGACATTTTTTTCTTAAGAAACCAATGGGTCCAAAGCAAAAAACTGATGCATATTTTATTGAGTTGAGGTAGAGGGTACATAACTAGGAAATTGGTCAACTGTGTGATTAACTAAAGACAGAAAAGGCAGACTAGTCTGTGGCATAATAAATGGTCATATAAAAGGTAAACTGTTGAGATAATCTGGTTTTAAACTAGAAGAAGCCACATATGTCATGTTAGTGAATTGTCAGTTATGTAGTTAAAATTGAAGGCTTGGAAGTGTAGAAATTAAAGGATAATGAAGTGAAACAGTAAAATTATAAAAAAAAATCAAAAGAAAGCATCTTCATGTCTCACAATGAGTCAGGCAAAATGGTACCCTTTAACAAATGAGCAACAAGAAACCATACAAGTGTAAAATGTTGTGGTTAAAGATATGATAGAGGACAATATAAATAAAAAAGATCAACTTTGTAGAGCATGTGATAATGTGAAGCATTTTGTTCGTAGGTTCATAGGCACTTACAGGGTTATTGATATGTGAGGATTAAAAACCTGGTCTTACTTCCCCATGGTAAGTTTTTAGCTGTCATATTATCCATCTGAATAACCCAGAGATGGGGCAAACAGTAATATGTTGAGACAGTTACATGTTTTCCCTATACATGACAGACAGGGGTGCCATAACAGAGGTGAATTCGCAGCTACCAGTCTATTCATCCAAATTATGCTACATAGAAGATGTATTCTCTATGACACGAACCTATCCCTCCAACATGTTCTATTTATTTTGCAAAAGAGGCTGAGATCCCTTGAGCAGTTGTTTATGATACCACTGGAAATGTGAATGTGTGATAGGTCTAACAGAATAGGGGTTGTTAAAGATCTATTCTTAAGGCAGAGGCTGCCTTTCAGAAGTGTACATGATATTGACAAGCGGGACAAGGCTTTGAGATGGTCTGTACAGTATTTACAATTTAGGCCCTTGATTTTCTTAGTTAGAAAGTGTTGTTGCCATTTCAGTTGTGACTAATATTTGGATAAGATATACACCAAAAGGGGAACTATATGTAATGATAAGTCTAATGCATGGTGAGTACGGTGGAATGATGATATCCCTTAATATGGGCACAATAGCTTTAGATATCAGGTGTGCAATGAAAGGTGACTTCATTACAACAGTGGATACACAGAGATCAAAGGACACTTCATTGCTGACATAGGTTCCCAGATCCCTAACTAAGGTATCAATTTTTAGGATTGTGTTGTCAATGTGATAGTTACAAGGAAGGTGATACTTGCTGAAGGATACAACTGTACATTTCTTAGCATCAAGTTTTAGTCCATGGTTTTGACACCAGCGATTTGATTTTTAGATAAGCCCTCTTTGAGGATCATTGTGTCCTCTAGGCAATTTATAATGGAACCAAGTTTCCAGTCACTTGGAAAAAACAGTTTGGAATATAAGAAGTTATGATTACAGGATATTAATTATGTGGTAGTAGATGATCAATAAATACCAAAATACTTGTGAGCATGATAGAAATGTATTTAATTTGCAAACTAATAGCAGAAAGAGAGGTCGCATAAAAGAACTATGTGACAAACAGCCCTACCATACAGCAAGGAATGAGTGTCAAAACAGTTTGTAAGAAGTCCAAATGTAAAACAAAATGACCATCGGAATAACACACTAGCTGAAGATAAAAACTTGTTTTATTACCAAACAAATAAAATAGGTAAGCACTTTTACTTTTGCTTCATCAAACCATATACACATTGAGAAGTGCAACCTTTTCTTACAGGCATTCCAATTACTAAGCAACGACTAAGATCGCTTTGTTTTACATTTGGATTTTACTTTTCCAGCAGCATATTTATCCCAGTCTGTGCACATTTCTTCAGTTTATAAGAAGTCTCTAATAAAAAAACTATGGATAAATGGCAAAGTAGTACTGTTGAAGTGAAGCAATGGCATAGACTGGAACATGATATCAACATCTGTTTTCGTAACATTGTCCTAAAACTGCAAGCTAAGTAAGTCTGTATACATATTGTTATAATATTTTGGGCACAAGTTAAAACCTGCTGGTCAAACCTGGCTGAGCTATGTGAATAAGTAAAAAGTGCTCAAGCACTTATTTGAAGTTGTAGCTCTGCAATCTCAGTTAAAGCATCCAACTATATTGGACAAAGATGCCTATGTGAATGGGTGCAATTAATCAAAGTCAGCCATTGAAGCTGGAAAAAAAAACTGTAAGCCTTTTTCATACCTTTCCTGTAACTAGTGTTCCAGATACAGATTTGCTGTATCCAGGAATGTATGTAAGCTTCTGAGCCCCCCAAGCCTTTCTGTGTTGGAGGGAATCTTTCTAGCTTATCAGTGGGAGTGGTAAGCACTAGGTAACCTGTCTACCACATAAAAAGTGGGTCTGGCCCAGAAATTGTAGTTACTGGCCATTTGGGCAATCTCTTCCATCTCTCTCAACTTTCTGATTTGAAAGCCTGCATTTGCACTTGTTTCTGTCCTGTAACTCGTCTAGTGCAGATACAGATTCTCAGTTTTAGCACTTAAATTTTCTTATTCATGCTCAGCACTTGTTCAGAACTTGTAAGCTCTAAATAAGCTACTAATTACTATAGCACTCAACCTTCCTCATTACCTAGAGGAAAACAGTTTTTGCACTTACTTTTCTCACTTGCTTAGAGAAAAACAGCTCTTGTACTCACTTTCCTCACTTATCTAGAGGAAATAGTTTTTTATTCAGGCATGTCCATGGGTCGGCTCCCAGTGTTCTCTCCTGTCTATCTGATGAATCTGGGCATCTTGAGGCAATGTAGAAATTGCCTCATGTACACAGACAACCCTCTCCTCCTACCACCCAACACTACAACCTGGGAGAGATGCACTTATCTAGCCAAACTGGAGATAAAGCTCTCTCCAACCAAGACTGAACTTGACAGTCATGAGGAGAAGGTAAACATTTGCACCACACCACACTCATCACAAAGTCTCACTAAATCTACACCACCAAAATCCACACATAGTAACACAAAAACATTCACAGAGGCTCTCAATAATAATCTGTCTAAGCAACAGAGACCTCCAAAGCAGAAACGCAAGCAACCTCCATCCCCCAACACAGCCCAAATGACACATAGCCCACAGACTCAGTGTGCCACTCAACCACAGCCAATAAGGCAAAACAACGTACCCAACACACTAGTCATAGGTGACTCTATATTCAGGCACACTGATGTCCCACTCACCAGGCTAAACAAGGAGAAGGTTACCGTCAGCTGCCTGTCGGATGCCAGGATCCACCACATAACCCACGCACTCAGGTCACTCCACAACAAGTACAAATATGACTCTGACATTGTCCATGTTGGTGTGAATGACCTGAGACGTACCTCCCTGGAGTACATGAAAAGAGACATGGAAGAGCTCTCCAATCTTGTAGCCCAGGCAGGTATGAATCTAGCCCTGAGTAGCATTCTGCCATCACCCCGAATGATACCGCAGTACAAGGACAAAATGACTAACTTCAACAATTGGCTAATCTTCTGGTGCCATTCTAAAGGGATCCAGTATCTGTCTGCTTGGGATGACATGGTCGACAGACCATGATGCTTTGCCACAGATGGCCTGCACCTGTCACCCTGAGATTCCGGATACTGGCTAAGGCTCTTGCTGCCCCTATAGTGCCTTTTTTTAGGCAAGGTTCAAATAACAAATTCACCACCATAACAGGAACAGGCAAGCAAAAACTGATGGTAATGCTACTCAATGCTAGAAGCCTAAATCTCAAAATGCACTCACTCAAGGCACTCCTCAAAATGGAGAACATCGATATCTGTGCAGTGACTGAGACGTGGTTCAAGGCTCCAAAGAGCACCCCTGCACTACCAGGCTATAACTCATACCACACTTTTCGGCCATGTAACCTGGACCAAAACACCAAAGGCGGAGCTGTGTCCATATTCATTAAGGATATCCATACCTCGAGGCTAGTTGCTCAGCATAATGCATCCAAGGTTATCCAAGTGCAACTAACTCTGGGCAAAACTGCAATCCAAATTGTAGCTTGCTACAGATCCCCCACCATGCCCTAGGATTCCCACTTCTCTTTTCTTGATGCACTGGAAAATATTAGGGTTCAACCAAACACCCTAATAATGGGTGACTTCAACTACCCCACCATTAACTGGGAAAACTACTCATGTACCAACTCCTTAGCTCAACGCTTTCTGGAATTCATAAACTCCAATGCCCTGGATCAACTTATCCACACCCCCACCAGGGGCAACAATATCCTAGATCTAGTCATTACCAACCTGAGTGACTGGTGTTCCACACCTGAAGTCAACTCCTCGTTGGTCCAATCCGACCATAAGCTAATCACCCTTGATATCCACATCCTGCTCCCACACCCCATTAAGGAAACTATAGTAAAAAATTTCTCAAAAGCCAACTTCATGCTTCTTAAGACAGAGGTGGTGAACTTCATGACACGCATGCAGATGGACAATACAGTTACAACTGCTGAATCCTACACAAATGCACTCTATAAGCACTTACACGAGTGCATGGATCGTGCTATCCCAAACAGAACCAAGACACTATCCTCCAAAAAAAGGAAGCCAGTCTGGTGGTCCCCTGCCATAAACAAACTGTACAACAGAAGGAATAAACTGTTGCAAAAGATAGTAAAATCCCATGAGTGGAGGAGCTCCCTGGTCAGCCTCAGTAAGAAGCTGAGATCCCTTATAAGATCCTCCAAAGCTAGCTACAAAAAGAAAATCACCAGTAATTCTAGGGACAACCACAAAGCATTCTATAGCTATGTCAAGAATCTCGATGAAAACACCCAGATCTGCTCTGAGTTACAGCACAAAGGCATGAAAATTACAGAACCAACTGATATTGCCAACATCCTGGCAGATAGGTTCAGTGCTAAGTTTACCCCTCCATCCTCTAAAGGGCCCATATGTATACAGGAAGAATGCAGAATCCCTGTAATCACAACTACACAGATAAAAGCTGCACTCTCTAAAGCCAAAAACACAGCATCAATGGGACCAGACAACATCCCAGGCTGCGTTTTACACGAACTTCAGAACGAACTGGCTCCCCACTTAAGCACCATGTTCAATAATAGCCTCGCATCAGGCTTTGTGCCCACTGAATGGTGCACAGCAACAGTTATCCAACTCCACAAAGGGGGAGCCACCACTGATCCCGAGAACTATCGACCTATTAGGCTGACGGGCCTGGTCTGCAAGGCCATGGAACGTATCATCATGGAACTCATAAACAAAGACATTAGTAACCTCCAAACTCTGGATCCCACCCAGTTCGGGTTTGTGAAAGGCAGATCATGCCTCCTGAACCTGATTGACTTCTTTGAGGCAGTCACCAAAGCCGTAGATGAGGGTAAGGTGGTTCACACAGCCTATCTTGACCTCGCCAAGGCTTTTGACACCATCCCCCATTCCAGAATTATAGCTAAACTCACTAAACTAGGTATAAATCCCTACTTCACAAGATGGGCTGCCAACTGTCTCACTGGCAGAACCCACACTGTAAAAGTTGCAGACTCCAAATCTGACCTAAAAGCAGTGACAAGTGGAGTACCACAGGGTTCCGTCCTGGGACCTCTCCTGTTTGGTATCTACTTCTCTGAAGTACAGGCTAACACAGAAGGCCTCTGGCTAATGAAGTTCACAAATGACTGCAAAGTAGAAGCCATAGTCAAGTCCCCAAATGATGTGGGCATCCTACAGAAGGGCCTCGTTGAGACAGATGGCTGGTGTCAGAGCCTTGGCCTCAAGCTCAATGCCAAAAAGTGCAGTGTCATCCCCTTTGGTAAAAACTCTGTACCCACATAGGCAGCAATCTACTTAACACTGAATGTGTGATAAGAGACCTTGGGACCCAGGTGGACAGTAGTCTCTCCTTTGATAGTCACATCGCCACAGTAGTCAGGAAGTCCTTCTACATGGCATACCTCATCATAAAAGGGTTCTCATCCAGGAAAAAAAAGAGGTCATTGTTCCCCTCTGCTCAACACTCATTAGACCCATTATAGAGTACAATGCCCCTTTTGGAATGTACCTCACAAGATATCTGCAGCAGCTGGAAAAGCCACAGAAGTACCTCACAAAAAGGAATACTGGCCTCAAACAAATGCCCTACACTGACCGCCTCAAAAAACTCAAGCTTTACTCCGTAGTATATCGTCTACTCCGAGGTGATCTCTGCCTAACATATACAGCTATGTCAAACCCAGAGCTGTTGGACATGCTACACCTAAAGAAATCCCAATCCCTCTGAGCTACACGCTCTAGGGACCTAAACCTTGTCACCACAATAAACAGGACATGCTGGAGGGATAGATTCCTGTCCCAGAGACTTCCCATACTCTGGAAAAGGCTACCCATCTATGTCAAGTAAAGTTCTTCATTAGCACTCTTCAAGAAAAATCTTGGTGAGTGGATGGGGAATAGGAAATACACCCCGGGGATCACTTATGTGTCTCTGCTTGACAGTGGCACAGGAAATTAACTTTCTTGGGTGGCGTAATCCAGGGAACCTTGTTGGCTAGGCTTATGAAGGCCCTTGGGCTGATAGCCTAGTACCTACCTATGAACCTATGAACCTATGAAAATGTGGATAAAAGTGAAGTCAGCTACCAAGACTCTGATGAATAGAAAAGTACAACAAATGTCTGTTCAGTAAGGATGTTTGACAGGACAGTTTACAGTTGGATTCCATCAACAAGCACTGCACACTTAGCCAGTGCTGATATAAAAGGAGATCCCTACACAAGTCACCACAGAGCTAGTCAGGTATGTATTAGGCAGTAGTGGGGAAGGAAATGTACTTTTTTGGAAGGGAAAGAGCTCCTTTTGTAAGTTGTACAAAAAGAGGGTAGGTGGGAAGATACTGAGTGATGACTGGTGGTGTGATAAAAGGAGAAAGGCAGGCAGCTGGAGCAGAAAGGCAAACAAAGGATGCAGACACAGAGAGTCAGGGGGAATGTATACATAAACAAGAGAGGACAGTGGATGGACACATGCATGTAGAGGATTAATAAGTGCTGATGGGGAAGACTGGACAGTGAACAAGGAATGACAACTGAGGAAGGGAGCACATCAGGCTGGGGGTATGGTCATACTTCTCAACCTGGAAACATCAAAAATCTGGACAAAGGCCCAAGAAAAACAGGTACAAATCTGTATGCTGATTAACATAAAATTTACATACATAATTATGTAACCCTGCCCACTCAGATGGAATTGTGGGATACCAACTTTTAAATGCAAACTGAAGAACAGACAACTAAAATATGGCCCCAGACCCTGTAGTAAATGGTAACTATTTTTTTAAATGTGTAGCAATGATGTTCACTGGGAAGGGAGAAGATGAAGAACTTAGGATTTTGTTTTTGGTGACTTGCAGTATGTGGGTTTTGTGATAAAAGTAGGACATTTAATGGTAGGCAATATTTTAATCTTAGCAAAAGAATATTATAGTTTGTTAGAACCTCCAAAAGTCATTCTCTATGGCTTACTGATGAGTGGCATAGCTAGAGTTTGTGCCACCCAGGGCTGTCTTTGAGTTTGCCACCCTTCCCCCTCACAAAATCATGGTTGAATGGGGCCACCCCATACAAAGCCTTCCCCCCTGCAGCCATTCCAGTGTCCCATTACTTGGCTATTTCACCCCATTTACCATTTACTTCTAAATTATTATTTGGATTTCATTTAAAACTTATTTTACATTTTATAGCACAAACACTATTCAGTAATAAAAATCTGCTAAACAAAGCAATACAGTCTCACAATGAAAACTTTTCTGCCCTTGAAACTCACATTCATTGAAAGCCACATTCAAAGAAAATGCATCTGACCAGTGGCAGATAAAGATTACCTTTGGGCTGTTTTCAAATCATAGGCCCCTTGCACGTGAAACATATATGTGTTCTTTGATACACCTTCCTGATTGTATTAAATTATATTCCTTGTATAATATAGCACACTTGTTGGAACACATTTTAAATGTATTGTTTTAAACATTTTTCCAGTAAGCAATGAAACAAAATGCATGAACCAATAATTACAAAACTGCCCAATTCAGAACATTTCCATCATAAAAGTCTACTCAAAGATCTACAATCCACCAGTATCAGTAAATATGCACAATCTCTGCAGAAGTAAAAGTCATCTAAATAATTCCACATTAAAGAGATCTGTAACTAATGAAGAGGTTGGCAAACAACTTTATATTTCATTGTTTCATCAACAAATAAAGTGTCTGTTGCCCTTGCGGGATAAATTGCCTATGTTACATTAAAAAAAATGATAAGCTAATAATATTGCAATATGGACTGGATGGCAAAGTGATAACAGGTTCATAGTTACTAGGTATCTCCACCAACGAGGACATTCTCAGGATTGCAGCATCCACCCCCTTTAAAAGTACAACACAATACAGTCTCAGCAGTCCATCTACATACTGTGGGAGTACAACCCACAGCCTTCTGCATCAAAGCAAACATTCTACCTGTTCTGCTAGTAACAACACAAGCCAAGCTGGCATAAGTAGCACTAAACTTCTCTCCCCTGAAGAGCTATGCAGCAGAAGAAATCTGGAAAAAGCCAAAATTTATTTGGGGGGGGGGCAACAGCCCAAAACCAGGGACACATTTTAAACATTACTTGCATAATCTTAGAAAAGTTGATAGAAAAAAATGTTTTGTGTTACCATACATTTCCTGAAAGATAGGAAGATTGAAACTTAAATGGCTATTATTATTTAGTGAATTCATTTCTCACTGATTGGCCAGAAAACCACAAATTTTAAGAGGAACACACCAAAAGTATGAGCCAAACAGTCTGAGTAACCCCAATCACTAGTTATATCTAACTGGGGCATGTTACACACACACACACACACACACACACACACACACACACACACACGCACACACGCACACACGCACACACACACACACACACGCACACACACACACACACACACACACACACACACACACACACACACACACACACACACCAATATAGTTTAGCCATACACATAGAACATTATGGCTTAATGCTGCTATATCAAATATCTACAGAGCAATATAACTTGATGCTACTATATCAAATATCTGCGAGCTACATATACACACAGAGCAATATAGAGGAGGAAACAAGCAGCAATATTAAATATAACTTAGCTTAGCCATAGAGCCAGTAGTACATACACATGAGCTTTACCAGAGTGGAGGAAACAGCAACACACACCTCCCCGATATAACTAGATGCTGCTAAACACACACAGAGCAATAAAACTTGATGCTGCTATATGAAATGTCTCCACGCTGCATGTGAGTGGCAGAGGAAACAAACAGAAATATCAAATATAACTTAGTGAGCCGAAATTAACATCTGCTTAATAGTACGCACACATGAGATTTACCAGCGGAAACAGCAATATCAAATAAATTAGCTTAGCTATAGAGCTGCATAAGAGTGGTGGAGGAAACAGCAATAAAGTCAGAATTAACATCTGCTTAGTACGCACACATGAGCTGCTAAAGTAAGAAGCTGCGAGCTGCTAAGAATCTACTACACATTCAAATATAATATAATATAATCAAATATAACTTAGCCATAGAGCGGAGGGTACACACACCACATGTGAGCTGTTAATCAGATGCTGTTAAACTAAGAATCTGCAAGCTGAATACGAGTGGCCAGAACGTAATGAACCACAGAGATGGAGTGCAACCACTGGGCCTGTTAGCAGAATTCTTTTCTTTTCTTACCTGGGAGCCCATTTCTGTGGGAGGGTTCTGGGCGGAAGTCTGAAACTTAAAATTTATACAGCTTCCACTGCTGCTATATTCCCTCCAAAACAGTTCAAACTCTGTCTGAGTCCAACAAAGCTGATGTCATCATGCATGCCCCTGTAGGCTGGTGATGTCAGCCATAAATTTATTTAAAGTTTTAATACAAAATAAAAAAAAATAACCAAAAAAAAAAAATGGGAATTAAAGGGGCCACTCGGGAATTCATGGCACCCCATTATTTTGCCCTCAAAACCGGTAGATACCAAGGAATTCAGTATGGTTGAGAGGTATAGGTATGGTGAGTTCCTGGTATTGTTGGCTGCCAGACAAGCCCAGATGGTGACACACTCAGACATCACTCATCTGTGTGGTCAATGATATTAGCCAGTTGCTACAATGAAGTCCCAATGGCCAGGGGCTACCAGCCACACAATATGACCAGCCATGGCAGAAGGTGCTCAGTGTTCTCCATGTAGAGTACAGTTGGGTTACTGCCTTATTCGTGATTCCCCATGTAGATGCCAGGGTGTTGATGTGCCTCAAGAGTGACCAGACTATGCAGCTCATTATGGAAGCCCCTTGTCCATCTTCAGGAAAGGAGCATTCAAACCTCTGCTAAAAGACAGACACAGATGGCATACAACTTCTCCAAGTCAACACCAGCAGGAGACACCCCCCCCAATCCTGCTGAAAGGTAGAGCTGATGGCCAGTGGCAGCTTAGTGCCAGATGCAGTAGATAGCTGATGCAGAGGTGGTTAGGGCTACTCATCTTTTTCCTCCTCCACAAATGGACTTTCAGAAGAATGGCAGAATGGGAACTGATCATCAGACATGTCTGAGAATAACACTATTGCAGATGTGAACTGCACTGCTACACAGCAGGTACCTATCTGGTTGCCTGGAGAGGTGGTCTCATCTTCTGTGTCTGCCAGCCATGTTCAGTTGCCACACCTCCATCACTGGAAAACAAAATAAGTAGTTTTGAATATACATGCACAACTGAAGATGGTAGAAGACAATAGTACTAAAAAAAGAATTCTGGTTCCGTTTCCCAAAATTCTATCTCCCATTGCTGATGCAGGCCATGGTAGTACCACATGAGGTCAATGTAGCAATGTCAAGATTGAACACCAGAATGGACAATGCCAATGGCATTGGTCAGTATTCATGCCAGCTCATGCCAAGTATCTACTTTCCACAATGAGCCATCATAACTGCCAGCAGCTGCTCCTTAAAGTCCATGTGCAGGAAGAACAGTAAACTACTACACTCCTTGGCATAGCAAGCTGCAGCCCAGCATCCCCCCATTCCTGAACTAGCCATGGCCACTTAATTAGGTCCTCTCATGGAGCACAATGGGAGCCCCGTGTACATGGATGCACATTTGCAAATCATGTGTTATCCAAAGCAGTGCTGCACCCTGGTGCTAGAACATAACCACAGCTGTGCATCTCAGTGTTATGGGTGTGCGCATGCCATATGCATGCTCATACAGGTCATATGCTTCATGTTCACTGTGATATGCATGGTTCATGCTGACTTGTTTTTATAGCACAATGCATAGTGGCAATAATTTACATATAGTGGTGCCTAACTGACTCATTAATATAACTGTCATGCAAATTAGTTTTTTTTTTCATTTTTTCTGCTCTGTTCCTCCTCCTCAGGACCGTTGATCCTAACCTCACGACCATTCCATTCCTCCATTCATTTCCCCTTGGTGACAGCCATGTAGCTCATTCACTTCCTTAGAGTAAAATGTAAGCATACAGGGAGCAGCACTATCATTTGTCAGGGGAATTGGGGTTGTTACCTTAAGACCTGACTCCCACTGCTTGCTCATTTCCATCCATGCGGCACATGCCACACCTTCAGCTTATTTTGTCTCTGATGCAAACAGGTAACCTGTAAATGGTTCATCTCCCAGGCCCATGTTTACACTTATCAAGGGTATCTGAACTCATCAGAGATTTGGGATGGATGGCTAGGCTTAAAAAGGCCCTTGTGCTCATTAGCCTAGTAAATACCTATGAACCTATAAACCTGTATGATCAAGTGGGCCTGTCCCTCTTGTAGACAATCACCTCTATGTGATCACTTACCTCCCCTGGGAATTGTATTGCGGGATTGTGTTTTAAGAGCCTTATGGGTCATATTTGTCTTCTCCTCTAAACTGTTTCCAACAGGACCCTGAACCACTAGTCAAATTGTGGTCACCTGTGTCATATTCAGGGCTTTATCCCTCCATGCCAAGAAAGCTGGTATCAAAATGACTTTTGTTAATAAATTATAAAGTCTTAATGCTATACACATTAAAGTAAACATGCTTTATTTTTCTTCTTTTTTAGTTTTAAGAAATGTAGACATTAGAATATAAAAATAGAAGAGATATTGGACAAAAGCATGTTTAAGTTAATATACTGTAATCTTGGGTTGGTGAGGTAGCAAATAGGGTGTGAAGGTGCCCAGATTATAATATATGTAACATTGATATGTTTTCTCTTACTTTTGCATAGATGAATGTCTAAGACCCTTGGTTTAATCCAATAACATTTTTTCTGTAAGCAAATAAATAAGAGAACACTGAGTAAAATGAAAAGTTTTCCTTTAGCAAATAAATGTTCAGTGTGACGTGAGAAGTCTGCAGCTAAGGACAGCTGTACATTTTGCCATTATACTTCCATGGAGACAAGCTGACAACAGGGATAGGTAATAAAAGCCCTAAGGTTAAATGTTAATGCTTTCTGAAAGCATACAAGCAGTTTTTTTCACATCTGGGATGGAAATAAAGATAAGACAAGAGCTGAAAGCAATTAGTATAAGCAGGAACACAGGCTGTAACCATACCTCTCAAGTGTACCTCATTATGAGGAACATACCTCATTTGGAGTCTTAAAAAGTTCATGTTCCTCGAAGTTCCACATTGAAAGGGTATGCCACACATTTAGTTTTAGGAAGTTTTTAACTAATATCCATGGTAAATAGAAATTACTGATTTAACATTTATTTAAACAGCTGCACAATTATTTCATTTTCTTTTTTGTACGAATGTTGACTGACTTCCATTCTTACATTGTATAGGAGGATTTTCTCAAGCTGCTTAAAGTATTATCACTTTATCCTCATATGTAAGCACAGTAGTCGCCTACTAAGATAGATGTGATAAAAGTAGTGCACGATATTAGAACAGACCAGGATCTATCGTGCGCTATCGCAAATAACAAATTAAAAATGTCATCACAGGTGGAAAAACATAGAAGATACACAGATAACTATAAAGGAAAAGTAGAAAACAACCCAAAAATATTTTATAGAGAATTGTAAACAAGGTAAAAGGAATTGAAAGACCGCCAAAAAAAGAAGAAATAGATGCATTTTGGAGACGTATCCATGAAGATCCTGTGGAACACAACAAAGATGCTAAATGGATAAAAGAAGTAAAAGAAAGAATAAGAAATGTAAAGGTACAGGATATGAAATGGGACAAAATAACAGCCATAGAGATTGAAACGAAGTTAAGAAAAGTCTCTGTCTGGAAAACCCCAGGCCCAGATGCAGTACCTAACTTTTGGTTAAAAGTATTAACATCTTTGCATGAAGAACTAGCCATGAGTAAGAACTATTTGTATGCGCACCCCAAACAGACACCAATCTGGCTAACAATAGGTAAAACAATGCTCCTACTTAAGAGCGAACCTGCAAACTATCCCAAACATTATAGACCAATAACTTGCCTTCCAACGACTTATAAACTATACACAGGAATTGATGCTGATAGAGTTTATAGTCATTTAGAAGTAAACTCAATTATGGCAGTAGAAAAAAAGGGCAACAAAAGAAAGCCATACGGAACAGAGGATCATTTGTTGTTAAATAAAGTCATAGTGGAGAACTGCAAAAAGGGGAAGAATCTAAGTATGGCATGGATTGACTACAAAAAAGCATTTGATAGTATCCCACATTCATGGATAAAAGAGTGCTTAAAAATGTATAAGATACACCCCACACTGATCAACTACGTTACAGTGACCATGAAACAATGGCAGACCACTTTGCAATTAAACAATGATAAAGGACAAATTATTATCCCAGGGATAAAAACTCAAAGGGGGATAGTCCAGGGTGACTCTCTGTCACCGTTGCTGTTCTGCCTTGCCCTTAACTCATTAAGCTGTTTACTTAACACCTTAGGCCATGGCTATAATTTGGCTCCTAGAAAACAATAAAGTCTAAATACTTCTCATCTTCTATTTGTCAATGGTTTAAAACTGTATAGCTCAGATGTGGAACTGAAAGCACAGCGGCGGGTTGTCAAAACTTTTTCAGATATTAGAATGTCATTTGGCCTTGATAAATGTGCAAAAGCAACCTTTAAAGCAGAAAAATGCAGCACCAAGAAAACGTCAGTTTGGGACAAGAATGTGATATAAAAGAACTTGAGCAAGAGGGAGTGCATAAATACTTGGAAATTGATGAAGTATCAGCAAAAAAACATAAACAAATGCAAGGAAAACTTAGCAAGGAATATTTTAGAAGACTTAAATTAATCCCTGAAAACAGGATTGACATCTAGGAACAAAACCAAAGCTATAAACCAATTTGCTCTTCCTGTCCTAACTTACAGTTTTGGAGTGATTGATTGGCCCCAAAACATGTTGGATAAATTAGATATTAAAACAAGAAGGATGCTTCATCCTCACCAAATGATTTATAAAAATCAGTGCATACCAAGATTATATATTCCCCATTCCGAAAGAGGGATGGGCCTCCTTGAAATTGATTACATGTATAGATCTGCAATCGTGGGACTTCACACATATCTGCCGACCTCACAAGACCCAAAAGTAGTGAAAGTTTTGAAACATGAGGAGAATAAATCTAAGATGATTTCTCTGCTTAACCTAGCAGAAGCATATCAGTGTCAATCAGGAATGGAATGCAAATGAATGTGCCAAAGAACAAAAGAAAGAATATAAGGTGAAGGACCAGAAGAAAAGGCAAAAAATTTGGAAAATGCATAAATCTAGAAAACGTCTGGAAGAACCTCATGTTGATCAAGAACGAACACAGGAATGGTTAAGGAGAGGTGAATTCAAACCAAGATATGAAAGGTTAATATTGGCACCCCAAGATAGTGGTCTACATACACACTGGTTTACAAAGTCCCTTGAACATGTGGGAGAAACAGATAAATTTAGGTTTTGTAAAACTGAACTGGAAACAGTCACACAGCTCGTTACTGGTTGAGACATATTAATGGCAGAAGGACTGTATACTGAAAGGCACAATAATGTGGTGAGACTGTTGGACAGGGATTGTGCAAACATTATAGTTTTGAAGTGGCTGAAACACATGAAAAACATGAGCCATAAAGCATCACAGAAAATGATGAAGTGTGCATCACATGGGATCATCCATTACCAACAATTCAAAAGATAGATTGTAGAAAACAGGGTATAGTAGTCCAAAAAAAAAGAAGACAAAAGTAGCATTGATCATTGAAATCACCACACCCAGTGACTACAGTTTCTTGCATACAGAAAGACACAAGGTTATAAAATACCAGGATTTGCAGGCAGAAACAAGGGCAGTGTGGAAGAAGGATATCCAGACAGTTCAATAGTGGTAGGAGCAACAGGTCTAATAGAAAAGAGTCTGCAATCATATTTAGATATGCTACCAATACACGTAACTCCATATGAATTACAGAAGGAGTCATTACTGGGCACATTGTGGGTGCTGTGAAGTGCACTTTTGGCTGACCTCACAGAGTGAAACAATACTAATTTCATGAACTTTAATCGTACTTTGACTTTGGAATGCGGTCCATTCCTGTCATGGTATTAGAAACCCAAAAGATTTGGAGAAATTAAAAAAAGGTAGAAACTAAGACAGATCCTTGTTTCTTATCTGGATCTGTTGGAACTCAACTAGGTAATGATACAGTATTCTGAAACAATATAGTAGTACTGAAAATGTTCAAAAACCGAGGGTAGAAAAGCATTGTGAAATAGTCTCACATCATTTCAGCTCTATTCGTGCAGTTCTTCTGCTGTCTCTTCAGAACCTGTCATACTGATCATCAAACTTGCTTATGAATATATATATATATATATATATATATATATATATATATATATATATATATATATATATATATATTCTACATCAGAAAATATATTTGCATTTCATTTTCCTGAAATTCTGAGTCTAGTTCAATTAATACTTTTCAGTGGCTGTAATAATATTGTACCACTTCTGCTTTGAGTTATTTATGTTGTATATCTGTAATTATTTTAAGCCGGGTTGCCTCAGAAAGTAGTTATTTTACAGCCGATAGAATATATTTAATTCCTGCCTATTTGCATCTTGAGTATTTGGTGTTTCTTTCTGTAGGGACCTTTTAAAAGTAGTCTTTTGTCATAATACTTCAGAATTCCTGATGAAAACAGTCTGAAAGTACTGTATTTCTTTTAAATTGTCTTAGGAAGCATTAAAGCTAAGTGTTTTCATATATTTTATTAATTCAAAATTCAGAAAAGATGATTCTTGAGAGTTCATTTCATTTCAGTGAGAAGAGCTCCTTAAGGATGCTATTGCAATGTAGCCATCTTGTCCTGGATGGACTCTCCGCCATTCTTCAGTTTCTATTTTTTATTTATTTATTTATTTTATTTTTCTTTTACATTTGTTGACCAGGCTAGTCTAGCTGGATATGTGTCCATTTTCAGTAGAGGCCCGGGGAGAAAAGTTCCAGTAATTAAACACATTATATGAAGATAGACAATTCAAATAGTAAGGTGTAAATGAGTGCTAATTAATACACATATTACATGAAGTCATGGTAAATACAAAGTAAAATAGTCAAATGTCTTGAGAAAGAAAACTTATACATTTTTTTTTTTTTTTATTGTCTTCCTTCTCTTTCTTATTTTTATTTCAAAGGTCAGAATTTTGAAAGAACCCCAACTAGTAAAATAGATAGCTGTCCAGAAGATCATGAAGACCAAGTTGTATCATCAACCATCCATGCTTATGAGTCGCATGTGACCCTTATAGAGACCTCATGAACACTGGCCATCGTCCACTGTGTTTAATAGTCAGGTAGGGAGTGAAAGTAGATTGCCAGCCCTTTATTCCATATCAGACATATCACATGCACACCTAGAGACAATTTAGACTAACCAATCTACTTACTACATGTCTTTGGGGGAAGGAGAAAAACAAAGTACTAGCAGAAAACCCACTAAAACAAAGGAAACACATTCAGACTCTGCATAGAAGGAACCCTGAACATGAAAGGTACCCTAGCCAAGAATCAGACTGGAGAACCTGTTGCAGTAATGGTCACTGCACCTCTGTGCTACATCACAAATATGCATGCTATTCATTTATTCCTATGTGACAATCAGATATACTAATGTTATCCACATGCAGAAATTATACATCTTCAGTAATACCTACACAATTTTCTTTACTAAGTTGAATAAGACTCCATTATACCATGTGAATCCCTGTGAATCACAAGACTGGGACAGAATATTGCATATTTTTATGTGAATGTTGTTAATCCTGCATCTTACCTTGTTGATATAAGACATAATTAATCTCTGTCTTACGTGACATGCAATTCACCAATAATTTTATTACCATGTTTCCTAGTAGATGGAAAATGCAGTCCTATGCTACAAGCATCATATAAAAAAATGCTTTTCATACAAGGCTGGTTTGTGCCCTAGAGATCTGAACCACTAGAAAAACTGTAATAGACTATCCTTGTAATATGTACTATTAAGTAAGGTTTGTAAAGTTACAGTAATATGCTGTCCTTGTGACATTTACTAGTAAGTAAGTTTTGTGATGTTACAGTAATTGGGAGCCCTTGTGGCATGTACTAGTAAGTAAGGTTTGTGATGCTAGAGTAATAGGCTGTCCTTGTGAGTACTAGTAAGTAAGGCTTGTAATGTTATGCTAATAGACTATCCATGTGACATGCACTAGTAAGTAAGGTTTGTGATGTTACAGTAATAGAATATCTGTGTGACTTGTACTAGTAAGTAAAGTTTTTGATGTTACAGTAATAGGCTGTCCTTGTAACATGTACTAGAAAGTAAGGTTTGTGATGTTACAGTAATAGACTGTCCTTGTGACATACACTAGTAAGGTTTGTGATGTTACAGTAATAGTCTGCCCTTGTGACGTACTATTAAGTAAGGTTTGTGATGTTACAGTAATAGGCTGTCCTTGTGACATGTACTAGTAAGGTTTGTGATGTTACACTAATGAACTATCCTCATGACATGTACTAATAAATAAAGTTTGTGATGTTACACTAATAGGTTGTCCTTGTGACATGTACTAGTACGCAAGGCTTGTGATGTTACAGTAATCATAGCTGGTTTAAGGCACCAGTGAACCCTGCAGTCGCTGGGGGCCTCCTGTTCCTGGCGGGCCCCCAACTACTGCAAGTTGTCTTATTTTGATATTTTGTAACTTATCTGTCAAAACAACAAAAGCTAGTGCAGGAATCTTGCATATTTAATAAACCAGATGGGCAATAACTCTTATTTATATCTCCTTTAAAATTCAAAGATATTGCTGGTTATAGTAACAGTGTTTTATCAAGCAACAGCTTTCATAATTCCATTATATATTTTACCACTGACATAGTGCCCTTGGCTTAAGACCTGCTGCTGGACATTCTCTCCACTAAAACTAACATCATATCCAGCTTCAGGTACCTGCAAAACCCATGGCTGCACGGGGCCCCCTAATCATTCTTGACGGTGTGCGGGCCCCACAAAAGCTTTGGCTGATGAATGAGGAGGAAAAATGTATTAATTCCCTGAATAGGGCTGTGATATGACTCTGTTAGAATAAAGCTGGTAATGAACATAGTCAAGGTGAGCACTAAAGAGATCATCAGCCCAGCGTGGCTCATCTCAATGCATACTTTGGAGTTTAAGAACAACTGATGCTTCTGATCTTTAGTGAAGGTTTTCTCATACAGGGAGTTTTATAAATACTAGCAAAAGAGCAGATACTGTAACTCCCAACTTTTTTGCTGACGAGTTCAGTGCAATACTGATACCAGAATAAAAACTCAAAATCAGGAACATGTTTTAAATATTACTCGAATTCAATTAAAAAGTTAATAGAATAACACATAGGTTCATAGGTTCATAGGTTTATACTAGGCTATCTGCCCTAAGGCATTTATAAGCCTAGCCCAAATTTTTGTGGCTTACGCCACCCCTTATATGAAAAAATACTGTGCCCATTAGTTTGTTGTGCCTCTGTCCAGCAGTGACACAGAGATGATTCCCGGGGTAAACCTACGATCTCCCATCCACAGGTCTAGATTTCTCTTGAACAGAGTCAGCAAGGTGCTCTGCCTCACATGGACTGGGATTTTATTCCACAGCATAGGAAGTCTCTGAGTGATAAATCTATCCCTCCAGCACGTCCTATTTATATCCGTGCTAAGGTTTAAGTCGCTTGCTCTAGTGGTTTTGGTGGATTTGGATATTTTGAGGTGGAGCATGTCCATTAATTCCGGGTTGGACATGGCCTTGTATGTCAGGCACATGTCACCTCTGAGCAGACGGTATGCGACTGAATAGAGCTGGAGTTTCTTCAATCTGGCAGCATATGACAGATTTTGGAGTCCCTTTATCCTTTTGGTGAGGAACTTTTGGGGTCTCTCCAATTGCTGCAGATGTCGGGTGAGATACATCCCAAATGGGGCATTGTACTCGATCATTGGTCTGATAAGTGAAGAGTACAGGGAACAATGACCTCACTAGATCTGGATGTGAATCCCTTCATGATCAGGTGGGCAATGTAGAAGGTCTTTCTAACCACTTTAGCAATGTGAGTGTCAAAGAAAGGCCACTGTCAACCTGGGTCCCCAGGTCCCTGATAACCTCTTCTGTGCTTAGTGGATTGCCACCTATATGGTAGCTTGGGGTTACCTTGTTTTTCCCGAAGGGTATGACTATACATTTTTGGCGTTTAACTTCAGGCCATGGCTCTGGCACCAGCTATCTGTTTCCGTGAGTCCCTTCTGAAGGATATCCGTGTCCGATGCACTTTCCACTATGGCCCAGTTTGCAGTCGTCTGCAAACTTTGTCAGCCAAAGTCCTCCCATGTTGGCCTGTACTTCTGAGAAGTAGATGCCAAACAATAGGGGGCCAAGGACCGAGCCCTGTGGGACACCACTTGTGACCGGCTTGGAGTCTGACACAGCGCCAGCAACTCTAACCCTGTGGGTTCTGTCCTTAAGCCAGTTTGCAACCCATCTCGTGACATATGGGTTTACATTTAAGCTGGTAAGTTTTTCTACAATACCCGAGTGGGGTATTGTGTCGAAAGCCTTTGCAAGGTCAAGGTAGGCTGTATGGACTGCCTTTCCTCATCAATGGCCTTGGTGACTGTTTCGAAGTTGACCAAGTTCAAAAGGCATGATCTTCCCTTGACAAAGCCAAACTGGGTCGGGTCCAATGTCTGCAAGTCCCCTATATCTTTGTTTATGAGCTCCATTATGATCCTCTCCATAGCTTTGCAGACTAGACTTGTTAAGCTTATGGGGCGGTAATTACCAGGGTCCGTAGAGGTGCCGCCTTTGTGGAGTGGGACCACAGTTGCCGTGCGCCACTCCTTGGGCACGTATCCTGTGGTAAGGCTGAGATTAAACAGCTGCCTTATGTGCGGGTTTAATTCCTCATTTAGCTCGTGTAGCACACAGCCGGGGACACCATCCGGTCCCATTGATGCTGTGTTTTTAGCTTTAGAGAGCAGCTTTCACCTGCGCATTTGAGATGTCCGGGAGGCTACACTGGGCTGGGATACATATCTCTCCTTTAGGGGGGTGGGGGTGAAGTTTGCACTGAACCTGTCTGCCAGTATGTTGGCAATGTCTGTGGGTTCAGTGATTTTTGTATCATTTTGGACTAATTCTGAGCATATCTGGGAGTTTCCACCCAGGTTCCTAACATAGCTGAAAAAGGCCTTATGATTGTCCTTTGAATCCATGGCAATTTTTCTCTCAAAATTGGCCTTAGTTGATTTTATGAGTGCTCGTATTTTTTACTAATAATGATCAGGGGTGACTTCCCTTTTATGGATTTTGTTCTATCATGTAATAGCTTTCTCCTCTTATTGTAAAGTTTGTTAATGGCTGGGGTCCACCAGACTGGACGTTTGCCCTTTGTGGAAAGAGTCTTGGTTTTATTTGGGATTGCCTGATCCATGCAGTCCTGGAGGTGTTCATAGAAGGCATTTGTAAGGGCTTCCGCAGCTTGGGTTGTGGTTTCCTCTGGCTCAGGGGCCTTGAAGGATACCACACCAGTCTTGAGTAGTGTGAAGTTTGCTTTAGAGAAGTTCTTCACTATGGTCTTTTGTTTGGGGTGGGGCGGGATGTGGATTTCCAGTGAGATTAGTTTATGATCAGATCTCACCAATGAGGGATATACTTCGGTGTGGAGCATTTTGTCCCCATGTTTGTGACAATGAGATCTAGTATATTTTCTCCTCTCGTGGGAACAGTGACTAGCTGTTCCATGGCATTTGAATTTATGAACTCCAGGAACCGTTGGGCTAGAAAGTTAGGGCTTGAGTAATGTTCCCAGTCTATATTTGGGTAGTTGAAGTCACCCAATATGATGGTGTTTGGAGATACATTTATACCCTCCAGTGTCTTCAGGAAGGCTGTGTGGGGTTCCTGAGTTTGAGAGGGTGGCCTGTAGCATGCTACAATTTGTAGAGCAGTTTTGCCTATGGTTAGTTGCACCTGGATGTGCATCGATATGCATTTTTTTGCTCAACAAGTATAAAACTTGGATATCTCGATTTATTGGGTGTCTGTAGTCCTGAATGATTCACAAGCAAATCAAACTTTTTATGAAGGACAGCAAAATTATGAGCAAAAGCAGAGAAGGTCTGTGAAATCAGCAACAGTGACAGGTTTGCATTACTCTTCACTGAGGTAAATAAAAGTGACTTGTAATTGCTACTGTTTGTTAACTGCTACGTAGCAGTCACTGATCTGGTGTGCCAGTACCAGTGGTACAAATCTAGTATTGCTACGGTGTGTGTGTGTGTGTGTGTGTGTGTGTGTGTGTGTGTGTGTGTGTGTGTGTGTGTGTGTGTGTGTGTGTGGGTGTGTGTGTGTGTGTAAAAAGTATCAGTTATTTTTATCTGTGTGCATGCACCCATTAATGCCAGGACACATACATTATTCTTCTGGGTATCAGTAAAAAATGTAGGTAACAAGTAATTATATTTCAAATGTGAGGCATAAAGTATGTCACAGAACATTTAGACACTTAGATATTCTAAGAATCTGGGGGGGCCCACTCCCCAGATTGTATAAATGGATACAGGGGGGGCTCACTTAATCATCCTTGACTTTGTAGGGGCCCCACAAAAGCTGTTGCTGGTTGGGGAAAAGTGAGGAGAAAAAATGTATTCATTTTCTGATTATGATCTTTAACCTGAACAGGCTGCGATATGACCCTGTTAGAATAAAGCTGATAATGGTCTCTGCCATCAACTGCAGCCATGCTAGTACCAGCTCTGCTTGGATATGTGTGTACAGGAAGCTGCTGTAGGTTTTGTGTGTGTGGGGGGAGCTTATTACTTCTTTAATTTTCATCACAGTCAAACCTTAGAGGTGTGCACATGAGGTCATTAAAGCTTTTGTTTGGACTCAGGACAGTGTGGTCATTATTTTTCTTTTACTTTTCTCACAGATCTCAGAGACGTACAAAGAAGGTTACTATGGCTTGTGTATGGGCACGGTACAGTACCGTTCCTATACAGTACCGTGTAGGAGCACAGTACTGTATAGGAACAACAAAGAAGAATACATTACTGCAGTCATTATTTGTTTCACTTTCACACTTCAGAATACATGCACATAGCTGCCTTTGACAGTTTGGGTTGAGGATGAGGAGGCATGCTATGTATATGTATGCCTGCAGTGACTTGAAATGCATGACTGGCAGTCTGAACCGCTGCTTTCATCCCAGCCAAACACCAGAGCGATGCTTAGACAGTCTTTCTTTTTGGGGGGGGGGCAGGCATTTCCCAGATATTACTTATGTATCCAGATAACAACTAGCTTGTTAGTGTATTGTTGCTACATTTTTTTCATCTTTGAACATTAAGTCTTGGGTACAATATATGTCTTTCTTGAAAGAAAAAAAAATAAAAGACTAAAATTCTTTTCTTACTCATGTTTTTTATTTACGTCACCAACTGGATTAAAAGGCGGGGGAAATGCTGTAAAATACATGCCAGAACATCTGTAACCCGATGGCTTCTTGGGCCCTGGCTTATTTGAGTTATTTCCTAAGTGGTTATTACTGTGCTGTCTTGGTCAGAAAATGTGTGTTGACAGGATGCAAGGAAAACTAAAGCTGTACAGCAACAGAATTTCTTTCCTCAATCATAATTTCTGTTCAAGTCATCATTGATTGAAAAGATTGTGTAAAAAGAAAAAAAAAAATCTTTAAAATGCACTTCAGAGCATATAGGGAGTTATGGCTTCTTGAAAAGGCTGAAGAGTAAGGCAAAATGAGAGAAAAGGAAGAAAAAAGTAGTGTGCATAGTATGGGGAGCCCAAGATGAAGGAAAAACAGGGGAAGACTGGAGAGTGTGAGTGTGTGTGTGTGGGGTGCTGAAACAGTAGGTCTAGGGTGCCATTTCACCCAAGTCCAGACCTTTACATAAAGCTGCTGCAATGTATCATTGTTGCAACTAAATGCCAGTAAGTATAAATGTCCCTTTGTGAGATGCTCCAACATAGTGTGCTACACAGGCTTCTCATACTGTAAGAGTATTGTAGCTGCAGGTCAGTCTGTGTGTACTACTCCTAAAAGTTTGCAATAGGAAATAAAATGTTGCTTAGGAAGGATGGCAGTGACAAGGTGATACATAAACTTGAAGTGCCCAATGGGCCCCCAACTTGACATCTGCTGGGGGCCCCCAAAATGCTAACACCGGCTCTGACAATAATAGGCTGTCCTTGTGACATGTACTAGTAAGCAAGGTTTGTGATGTTATTGTAATAGGCTGTCCTTCTGACATGTACTAGTAAGGTTTGTGATGTTACACTAATGAACTATCATCGTGACGTACTAGTAAGTAAAGTTTGTGATGTTACAGTAATAAGATGTCCTTGTGACATGTACTAGTAAGCAAGGCTTGTGATGTTGCAGTAATAGGCTATCCTTGTGACATGTACTAGTAAGTAAGGTTTATGATGTTACACTAATAGAATATCCGTGTGACGTATTAGTAAGTAAGGTTTGTGATGTTACAGTAATAGGCTGCCCTTGTGACATGTACTAGTAAGTAAAGTTTTGATGTTATAGAAATAGGCTGTCCTTGTGACCTGTACTCGTAAGTAAGATTTGTTATGTTACAGTAATAGGCTGTCCTTGTAAGATGTACAAGTAAAGTTAGAGATGTTACAGTAATAGGCTGTCCTTGTGACATGTACTAGTAGGCAAGGCTTGTGATGTTACAGTAATAGTCTGTCCTTGAGACATGTACTAGAAAGTAAAGATTGTGATGTTACAGTAATAGGCTGTCCTTATGACATGTACTTGTAAGGTTCCTGATATTACAGTATTAGGCTGTCCTTTTGCCAAGTACTAGTAAGTAAGATTTGTGATGTTGCAGTAATAGGCTGTCCTTGTGACATGTACTAGTAAGGTTTGTGATATTACACTAATGAACTATCCTCGTGACATGTACTAGTAAGTAAGGTTTCTGATGTTACAGTAATAGGCTAGCCTTGTGATATGTTCTAGAAAGTAAGGTTTGTCATGTTACAGTAATATACTGTCATTGTGACATGTACTAGTAAGTAAGGTTTGTGATGTTACAGTAATAGACTGTCCTTATGTCATGCACTAGTGAGGTTTGTGTTGTTACACTAATGAACTTTCCTTATCACATGTACTAGTAAGTAAAGTTAGTGATGTTACAGTAATAGGCTGTCCTTGAGACATGTACTAGTAAGTAAGGTTTGTAATGTTACAATAATAGGCATCCTTCTGACATGTACTAGTAAGTAAGGTTTGTGATGTCACAGTAATAGGCTGCCATTGTGACATGTACTAGTAAGTAAGGTTTGTGATGTTACAGTAACAGACTATCCATGTGATATTTACTAGTAAGCAAGGCTTGTGATGTTACAGTAATAGGCTGTCCTTGTGACGTACCAGTAGGTAAGGTTTGTGATGTTACACTAATAGAACATCTGTGTGACATCTACTAGTAAGTAAGGTTTCTGATGTTACAATAATTGGCTGTCCTTGTGACATGTACTAGTAAGTAAGGTTTGTGATGTTACAGTAATAGGCTGTCCTTCTGACATGTACTAGTAAGTAAGGTTTGTGATGTTACAGTAATAGACTGTCCTTATGTCATGCACTAGTGAGGTTTGTGTTGTTACACTAATGAACTTTCCTTATCACATGTACTAGTAAGTAAAGTTAGTGATGTTACAGTAATAGGCTGTCCTTGTGACATGTACTAGTTAGTAAAGTTTGTAATGTTACACTAATAGAATATAAGTGTGACATGTACTAGTAAGTAAGGTTTGTGATGTTACAGTAATAGGCTTCCTTTTGACATGTACTAGTAAGCAAGGCTTATAATGTTACAGTAATATGCTGTCCTTGTGACATGTACTGGTAAGGCTTGTGATATTACAGTGATAAGCTGTCCTTGTGACATCTACTAGTAAGTAAGATTTGTGATGTTACACTAATAGGTTATCCATGTGCATGTACTGGTAATGTTTGTGAAGTTACAGTAATAGGCTGTCCTTGTGACATTTACTAGTAAGTAACGTTTGTGATGTTACAGTAATAGGCTGTCCTTGAGACATGTACTAGTAAGTAATGTTTGTGATGTTATACTAATAGACTATCCATGTGACATGTACTAGTAAGTAAGGTTTGTGATGTTACAGTAATAGAATATCTGTGTGACATGTACTAGTAAGTACAGTTTTTGATGTTACAGTAATAGGCTGTCCTTGCAACATGTACTAGTAAGTAAGTTGTATGATGTTACAGTAATAGGCTGTCCTTGTGACATGTACTAGTAAGTAAGGTTTGTGATGTTACAGTAATAGGCTGTCCTTCTGACATGTACTAGTAAGTAAGGTTTGTGATGTTACAGAAATAGGCTGTCCTTGTGACATGTACTAGTAAGTAAGGTGTGTGATGTTACAGTTATAGGCTGTATTTGTGACATGTACTAGTAAGTAAGATTTGTGATGTTACAGAAATAGGCTGTCCTTGTGACATTTATTTATTTATTTATTTTATTTTACATTTGTTGACCGGGCTAGTCTAGCTGGATACATATCCTTTTTCAGTAGAGGCCCGGGGAGAAAAGCTCCCATTAATAAGAAAAGTAACACACTACAATTAGATAGAAGTACTACATTATAAAGATAACAAAACAATAAGACATCTATATATACATGCTAGTAGAAAAAAAATCATAAGCTGAGTTGGTCACATGACATGGGTACATGTGGAGGAAGTAAAATGCTAGATAATAGCTTGTGAGAGAGAAGAGAGTAGGGTACTGTGAGACCTATAGGAATTAGTCTGGGTTTGGACATGGGCACAACCAGTGGGACTTTAAATATTCTCTGAGATTATTTTTGAATAGATTGAGTGAAGGCATGAGTCTAAGGTAGTTGGGAAGGGAATTCCATTGCTTTCCAATAGAGTTAGCATAAAGAGCATCGCTGCCCATGTTATTAGATTTGATGGTTAATACTTGAATACTGTTTGATGACCGAAGGGAACTTAAGTTGGTGTAGGGGGTCAGGAGTGTGCTCAGTGAGGGGGTTTTGTCAGGTTGATTAATTATTTTGAATGCTTCCGTGAGTTGATTAAATTTAAGAAGATTGGGCAGTTCTAACCAGCCGAATTTCTTGAGGTTGAGGCAATGGTGGGTACGACAGGTTGTTCCTGTTATGAATCTGGCTATACGGTGGTAGGTAGTAGAGAGGTTACTGAGCTCACGTTTATTGAGGAAGGAAAATATCGGGGAGGCATATAGTAGGGTGGAAAGGAGATGAGTGCGGGCAATGGTTAATTTTGCGTGAGGAGTGAGAAAGTTCCTGATTCTGTACATTGAACCTAGTTTCTTGTTAACTGACTTAATGGTTTGGGCAATGTGCATATCAAATTAGAGCTTGTGGTCAATAGTGACACCTAATAGCTTGGTGTGGGAGACGGGCTCAATGATGGTGCCATTAAAGGATTCGACAAAAAAGGACCTAGGATTCGCAGGTTGTGGTTCTAGGGGTAAGGGAGTGGTAGACGAGGGGAAAAATAGAAGTAACTTGGTTTTAGTTGGGTTTAGTATGAGTTTCAGGTCAGAGAACCATTTTTCAACTTTGGCAAAACATTGTTGGGTGGCCGCTTGGAGTTTCTGGAGAGAGAGATCAGAGCAGATCAGGGTTGAGTCATCCGCATATTGGATGCAGGTGGCTCTGGGGATGATTGTGTGAAGATCATTTATAAAAACAGAGAAAAGAAGGGGACCAAGTATGGAGCCCTGTGGGACGCCAGTGTTGTTAGGGAGTAGTTGAGATAGACTATTTTGCCATTGGACTGCTTGTTGCCGGCCAGAAAGGTAGTCCTTGAACCAGTTTAGAGCCAAGTTGTCCAGATGAAGGGTTTGCAGGGTGTGGAGTAATAGCTGGTGGTTAACCATGTCCAAAGCTTTTGACAGATCAAGAAAGAGTGCAGAGGATATAAGTTTTTTGTTACGGTTGCTATTTACTGACTCGACAAAGGAGAGGAGGGCAGTGGTAGTACTGTGATGGGGGCAAAAACCGTGCTGGGTAATAGACAGTAGATTATTGATGGTGAGGTAGTGTAGGAGTTGTTTGTGAATACACCATTCCAAAATTTTTGCTATTGGAGAAAGTTTTGCGATGGGCCTATAGTTAGATGTTTCAGTGGAGGAGCCTCCCTTGTGAAGTGGAATGATGTACAAAATTTTCCAAATGGGGGGGATGGTGGCCTCAGTTATGGATCTGTTAATCAAAATTGATATGGGATAGGCAATGACATCAAAGGCTAATTGGAGGTATTCCGCTGGGAGACGATCGGCCGCAAGGGTGGACGGTTTCAGTTTTTTTATTAGGGTACGAATGTAGGAGGTGGATACTGTTTGTAGGTTAAAGGAGAGAGGAGGTGAGTCATGAGGAAGAGTTAAGGATGGGGAGGAAGTGGGTAGATGATTGGCTAGGGACTGGATGGTCTCTGTGAAAAAAATGTTAAAGGAATTGGCTACTTCTTCTGTTTTTTTACTAGTGAGTTTCTCGGGTATTGGGGTAGAAGATTTACCAGGATGGAGGAGTTTGTTAAATCCAGCCCAGAACTTTTTTGGGTTAGTCTGATGTTTGTCCTGGAGGTGACAGAAATACTGTTTTTTATCTCTAGTAATGTCAGATTTCGTGGAGTTTCTAAGCTGTTGAAATTTAAAGTACTAGTACATGTACTGGTAAGTAAGGTTTGTGATGTTACAGTAATAGGCTGTCCTTGTGACATGTACTAGTAAGTAAGGTTTGTGATTTTACAGTAACAGGCTATCCTTGTGACCTGTACTGGTAAGTAAGGTTTGTGATGTTACAGTAATAAGCAGTCCTTGTGACATATACTAGAACAATCAGAACCAAAAAAAAATTCAACCTTGAGCTATTTCAAGGAGAACTGAAAGCATGTTACTGGTCACCTTTAAAAGACCTTCCTCTTGATGAAGCTGTTGACTTCTTTAATGCTAAGTTTCTGGCCATGCACAACTACCATGCCCCTGCTCGCTCTATTAGAATTAAAAGTAAATTTGCCCCCTGGCTCTCAACAGAAACTAAACAAAAAAATCAATCTGAGAAATAAAATCTGGAAAAATTTCACTTAACTAAAAACACTACTGATTACCAACATTTCAAACAATTGAGAAATGAGGCCAAAAAAGCAATAATGACCGATAAAAAAAACTATTACCTGAAACCACAGCAATCTCGCCAAAATAACCCACAAAAGTTCTGGGCAAACATAAAGCAGTTACTACAGCCAAGTAAACCTGTCACACCCAACCCACAAGGCTCAGACATAAAGAATCCTAACCACATTGCTAATGACTTTAATTCCTTTTTCACCAAAACATTTCAAACTCTAGCCAGTCAACTCTCCAGCAAAAACACAAACATACCTAACAGCCACTTAAACCCACCTCCCCCATTTCTTTTCCAACCTGTTCCAACATCTTACATTCTTTTCCTTATCAAAAAACTTAAACCATGTACTCCCTCTGCTGACCTACTACCTCCAGAATACCTGAAAATAGCAGCCAAATCAATAGCCTACCCAGTCTCCATACTGATCAACAGAACCATCACTGAGGGATACGTCCCCAAACTTTGGAAAATCTCCCACATTATTCCTCTTCATAAGGGTGGAAATTCAACTGATATTTCCAACTACCACCCTATAGCCCTACTCTCTCCCTTATCTAAGATTATGGAAAGATGTATACACAAGCAACTGCTTGACCATCTTCTTCAAAATAACTTACTCTCTAATACCCAACACGGTTTTAGACCTTCCCATAGTACCACAACTGCCCTCCTCTCCTTTACAGACACTATCAACAAAAATCGTAACCAAAACACCCTTTCCTCAGCACTTTTCTTAGACCTGTCCAAGGCTTTTGACATGGCCAACCACCAAATACTCATACACATTCTTCAATCTTTGTCACTTGAAATTCAACCTATTAACTGGTTTAAATCCTACTTAAATAATAGACATCAAGCAGTACTCTGGAACTCCACTCTATCTTCCCAGCTACCAGTAAACATTGGTGTCCCCCAAGGGTCCATTCTGGAACCCCTTCTGTTCTCTTTATTTATCAATGACCTCCAACAAGTAGTCCCTTAAGCTACATGCATACAATACGCAGATGATTCTACACTAATTTGCTCAGCAAAATCTGTCTCTGAACTTCACTCCCTTACTCAACACATTTTTAATTCTGTAGAAGAATGGTTTTCTCAACGCTGTCTCCTACTAAACCCAAAAAAAAACAAACTCCTCCTCTTCACACCTTCCAGTAAATCTCCCCACATAGACTTTACAATAACATCTAAAAATGCCACACCTATATCACAAGATTAAACTACTAAACTACTAGGTGTTACCATTGACAACAACCTTAACTTCGATACCCACATAAGCAACACTTTGAAAAATATTAATAAAAAAATAGGCTCTCTTTACAAAATCAAACCTTTCCTCACTCCAGAATCTAGAATAACTATTGCCCACTCACATCTTATCTCACCCCTTCTCTATGCCTCACCCACTTATACTAACTTAACAAAAAATAATCTGTTGAAGCTAGAAAACTCCTACCACAGCATAGCCAGATTTGCTACAGACAACCCTTTTAGAACCCACCACTGTACTAATCTAAAACAACTAGGTTGGCTAGAATTTCAGCAACAACTAAAAATTAATCAACTAGCCATAACCCATCAACTTCTATATCAACCTGACAAAACACCTATACTATCTACTCTTATTCACCCCTACCACAACCTAAACTCCCTAAGATCAGCACACAAACTTCTTGTAAATATTGACAAAGCAAACAACAAAGTTGGAGACTCCCTCTTTTCTAACACTGTTGGAAAACACTGGAACCTCCTCCCCTATGAACTTTCTTCTATTCCCTCAAAATCTCTCTTTAAAAAGAAACTTAAACTCTACCTTAAATCACAATGGCTGTGCCCCTGTAGTAATCCTGACTAACTTTAACCCCCAACACCTGATTACATTCTACATCTTTTTGACCACTGTATCTACTTCATATTTACATCCACTTATTCTATATCTCCTTCTCACTATCTACATACAGGTATTTATATATATATATATATATATATATATATACACACATATATATATATATATATATATATATAATTATTTCTATATATATGTATTCTTTCCACTTCTTATACCACATGATATACTAACATATCTGCCAGGCTTCTTCATACTATCCTGTATCTTCTATTACCATACATTATGCTAGTATTCACCATAAATACCACTTTAAGCAATATTTTGTAATAATATTCTTATCTAAATGTTCTGCTTTCTGGAATTTGTACTTTATAACTTTGTCACCAGTTAAAATGTTATCTTTATTTGTCTATCTCCATGTACTGCTGTAAAGTTTTTTCACATGTTTTTTTAATGTAATTTCATTTTGAATGTTGGAGCTTATCTCCTCGGGCCTCTACTGAAAATGGACATATATCCAGCTAGACTAGCCCAGTCAACAAATGTAAAATAAATGTAAAATAAAATAAATAAATAAATAGTTAGCAAGGCTTGTAATGTTACAGTAATAGGCTGTCCTTGTGACATGTACAAGTAAGTAAGGTTTGTGATGTTACAGTAATAGTTTGTCCTTGTGATATGTACTGGTAAGTAAGGTTTGTGATGTTACAGTAATAGGCTGTCTTTGTGACATGTACTAGTAAGTAAGGTTTGTGATGACACAGTAATAGGCTACCCTTGTGACCTGTACTAGAAAGTAAGGTTTGTGATGTTACAGCAATAGGTTGTCCTTGTGACATGTACTAGTAAGTAAGGTTTGTGATGTTACAGTAATAAGCTGTCCTTGTGACATGTACTAGTAAGATTTCTGATGTTACAGTAATAGGCTTTCCTTCTGACATGTACTAGTAAGTAAGGTTTGTGATGTTACAGTAATAGGCTGTCCTTGTGACATGTACTAGTAAGTAAGGTTTGTGATGTTACTGTAATAGGCTGTCCTTGTGACATGTACTTGTAAGCAAAGCTTGTGACGTTACTGCAATAGACAGTCATTGTGACGTACTAGTAAGTGAGGTTTATGATGGTACAGTAATAGACTGTCCTTGTGACATGTACTAGTAGGTAAGGTTTGTGATGTTACAGTAATACGTTGCCCTTGTGACATGTACTGGTAAGTAAGGCTTGTGATGTTAGATGTTACAGTAATACGTTGCCCTTGTGACATGTACTGGTAAGTAAGGCTTGTGATGTTACAGTAATAGGCTGTCCTTGTGACATGTACTAGTAAGTAAGGTTTGTGATGACACAGTAATATGCTACCCTTGTGACATGTACTAGAAAGTAAGGTTTGTGATGTTACAGCAATAGTTTGTCCTTGTGAAATGTACAAGTAAGTAAGGTTTGTGCTGTTACAGTAATAAGCTGTCCTTGTGACATGTATTAGTAAGCAATGCTTGTGATATTACAGTAATAGGTTGTCCTTGTGACATGTACTAGTACGATTTCTGATGTTACAGTAATAGGCTGTCCTTGTGACGTACTAGTAAGTAAGGTTTATGATTTTACAGTAATAGGCTATCCTTGTGACATGTACTAGTAAGTAAGGTTTGTGAAGTTACAGTAATTGGCTGTCCCTGTGACATGTACTAGTAAGTAAGGTTTGTGATGTTACAGTAATAGAAACTAAAATTGCCAAACAAACTTGTGAAGACGAAAACCCCGAAGGAAGATGTCTGCAGGTTATGATCAAGTAATCCAATAAACAAGCGTGATAACTGTAAAAAACGTAATGTAAGCACTTTTATTTTACAAGAACTTTCGGAAGGCTTAATATCCGACCTTCTTCAGACAAAACAGTTAATGACAAGGAAAGGTTTGTTTAAATACTTATTACCCCACCCTGTTAATAGACTCTTAATTAAGAGCCCGCCTTCATTTAAAAACTCCTTTTATTTTTAAAATATGCATCACAGCACTCAAGATAATCATTGAAAACCCAAATAAAAACATATTCTAAAAACATTTTTTAAAACGTTCATATATTATGCATGTTAATCATGTAACCAGTTATTTATTTAATAATATACTATTAAAAACCAAATTTTAGCTAGTAAAGGATCATTCCTATTATACTTGATTCCAGTTATACGCATAAATGCGCTTTTCTTAGAATGATGTCAAACTCGAGTCCTTATACAGGGTACAGGGTTACCCTTTACACAAACCTACTATAAAGCAACCCTCCTTCACTTAGACCGCACCGATATCTAATGCGATACCATTTTATGATGTAAAGGCCTACCTCCCAAAAGAAATCGCTATCCATCTAAAAATAGGAAACAAAAAAAGAAGAAAAAGAAAAAAGAAAAAGAAAACCAGAAACCCAAGTACTAACAAGGTTTAATAAACCTACACTATACAGGATTAGATCAGATGATTTATATATAGACCTACCCCTCTTCTAACACACATTGTGTAAAATCCATGTAAACCCTCAAGTGTGTGTGTGCTGGTCTAAAAATGCTGATAAATTCAACCCTATGATGGGGATACCTGTTATCTCCTCAAAGCCAGATTTTTAAGAATACAGGACAAAGAAATGGCATTGTTTAGTCTGGGGTATATATATTCTCCTGTTCTAATCTGCCAGAACAACTCTTCCTTTTCTAAGTTGACCTGCCAAGGGCCACTATTTGGGTCCGTTTCAACTTGTTTTACAACGGCAAAACGAAATGCATGGCTAGGATATTCCATAACGTGGCGAGCTAATGCATTCTTTAAATCTGCTTTTGATGCTGCATAAAGATGTTCATATATGCGTTTCTTAAGTGCCCTTTCGGTCTTCCCTATATAGAAGGCCAGACATTGGTTACACAGGGCTACGTAAACTACTGCTTTAGACCCACAGTTAAAGTTACCCATGACCTTGTATGTCTTTTTATTCATATTAAATTGTGACCCTTCCTGAATGTTTTTACATTGACGGCATGTCCCACATTGGGTCATGCCTTTAAATCTATTAGAAAATGTTCTCTTGTTTCTTTCCAAAAGGGATTTTAATGAAAACCCTTTTCTAAACGTAAGTCCTGGTACTGGCCCTAATATGTCAATCAACTGCCTGTCCTCCATAATGATCGACCAATTCTTCTGTAAGATGTCCCTTATATAATAATGGTCAACTGAAAAGGTGCACAAGAACTTTGTGCCTAAATATGTTTTATCACAGTTCATTTTCTCCGCTACCTTGTTGTCCTGACTTATATAAATGTCAGAACAGCGTAAATTCAAAATGGGCTTATAGTGTCCAGCAAGTCTTTTCGTCTCAACTTCTTTTTTAATTTCAATAAGAACTTGAGGATAACCTCTGTTCACAAACATACTATTTAGTTTATCGCACTCATCCGTAAAATCTATATCCCTAGTTGTCATACGCGCCGCCCTTACCATCTGTCCTTTAACGACCGCTCTCTTTTGATGGTAAGGGTGACAACTACTAAAATGTAAAAACCCATTAGAGTAGGTGGGTTTACGGTAAATCCTACTGATAAACCTAGATTCAATGTAGTCCTTGGTGAGCAGTATATCTAAATAATTAATTTCATTAGTGTTCATTTCAAATGTAAAATCAAGAAAAGCTGTAAATGTCTTCATGATTTCAATAAAAGGTTTTATTTCATCCACAGGGCCCTTCCACAAGAAGAACATGTCGTCCTGGTATCTAGTATACCAGGCGACATGTTGTTTGAACACTTCATTGCTGAATAGGAGTGTATTTTCCCACTGTGCGATGACACAGTTTGCAAATGCTCCTCCACAGGGGGACCCCATAGCAACCCCTGTCGTTTGTTTATAAATAAGCCCATTAAAGCTAAAGAAGCTGTATTTAAGAATCAGCTCCAATAGTGTTTCAGTGATGTAAACTATATTCTGAGGCACTTTTTTGTTTTCCATGAACGTCCTTAACCATTCCAAACCCAAATGTTGTGGTATAACGGTATATAAATCTTTTATATCCACTGTCAAAAATATAAAATTTGGATCAAAAGGTATTTCATTGATGTTCTCTAAAAAATGCCACGAGTCCCTACAAATCTGTTTCTCCGATTTAATAAGTGGTTTAAGAATGTTGTCCACATATTTGGCACAAGCCACCAAAATAGACCCCCTACTGTCGACATTTGGTCTGAATGGGGGTTTACTGATGGACTTATGAATTTTTGGGACCCCAAAGAACTTTGGCATTTTTGGTGCTAGCATACATAAATAAGAGTGTATTTCTTGGTCTATAAATTCCTCCAAAAACAAATCTTCGATTGTATTTCTTATGTAGCTGTGAGCTTTATTTACTTCATTCAGACTGATGTTCTCATAAGGGCCATTATCTAAGTGTATAGATAATTCAATTACGTAATCATTGTTGTTCATAAAAATAAGTCCATTACCCTTATCAGGTTTCATGACCCGTATATTACAATCCTGAACTAAAGTTAAAAAATCACGCTGCTCACTTGAGATGTTAAGTATATTTTTAGCTTTGCACCCCTTATTAGCTGCCAAATGTCTAAGATCTAACTCACATGCTTTCTCAAATGATCTCAAATTGTTGACTAATGGTGGGTTGAATAAACTGGCTATCCTGAAGGGATTGGTTAAAGATGAACCTTTACCCAAGACAGTGGTTAAATTTAACTTGCGTACAAACAATTTGAGGTCTATAATGGTTTTAACTAAATCCATGTGGGAGTCGGGGACAAAACCTAGACCCTTGGAGAAAAAATCAACCATATCCTTGGTGATGTTCAATGTAGTGTAGTTAAAAATCTTAAAATCTCCTTCCGAACTATACACTATAGTGGGATGTTCCTCCAAAGGTGTCATAGTCTCCCCTGATTCTGCCTGCTCCTTAGATTTGTCCCTGATGTCACAGTCCTCTTCGACCTCAAATTCATTTGGTGCAAGTTCCGGCCCTCCCAAAAACCCTGATTGTGTTCCTCTCCTGTAACCTCAACTCCATAGTTGGAAACTTCCAGCTGTGGTTGGGATGCCAAACCCGCATCATCGGGTAGCATTATAACTTCTTGTTCATCATCCAGGTCTACCCCCTGAAAATTAGGGCCTTGGTTACGGCTACCTTCATCGTTTAAAAAATCATCCAAACAATGTACAATGTTACAGTAATAGGCTGTCCTTGTGACATGTACTTGTAAGCAAAGCTTGTGACGTTACTGCAATAGGCAGTCATTGTGACATGTACTAGTGAGTGAGGTTTGTGATGTTACAGTGATATGTTGCCCTTGTGATATGTACTAGTAAGTAAGGTTTGTGAAGTTACAGTAATTGTCTGTCCTTGTGACATGTACTAGTAAGTAAGGTTTGTGATGACACAGTAATAGGCTATGCTGGTGACGTACTAGAAAGTAAGGTTTGTGATTTTGCACTAATAGGCTGTCCTTGTGACATGTACTAGTAAGTGAGGTTTGTGATTTTACAGTAATAGGCTATCCTTGTGACATGTACTAGTAAGTAAAGTTTGAGATGTTACAGTAATAGGCTCTCCTTGTGACATGTACTAGAAAGTAAGATTTGTGATGTTACAGTAATAGGTTGTCCTTGTGACATGTACTAGTACGATTTCTGATGTTACAGTAATAGGCTGTCCTTGTGACATGTACTAGTAAGTAAGGTTTGTGATTTTACAGTAATAGGCTATCCTTGTGACATGTACTAGTAAGTAAAGTTTGAGAAGTTACAGTAATAGGCTCTCCTTGTGACATGTACTAGAAAGTAAGGTTTGTGATGTTACAGTAATAGGTTGTCCTTGTGACATGTATTTGTAAGCAATGCTTGTGATGTTACAGTAATAGGTTGTCATTGTGTCATGTACTAGTAAGATTTCTGATGTTACAATAATAGGCTGTCCTTGTGACATGTACTAGTAAGTAAGATTTGTGATGTTACAGTAATAGGCTATCCTTGTGACATTTACTAGAAAGTAAGGTTTGTGATGTTACAGTAATAGGCTGCCTGGTGACATGTACTAGTAAGTAAGCTTTCTGATGTTACAGTAATAGGCTGTCCTTGTGACATGTCCTTGTTAGGTTTGTGATGTTACCCTAATGAACTAATCTCGTGATATGTACTAGTCAGTAAGGCTTGTGATGTTACAGTAATAGGCTGTCCTTGTGACACATACTAGTAAGTAAGGTTTGTGATGTTATGTTAATTGACTATCTGTGTGATATCTACTAGTAAGTTTTGTGATATTATGCTGATTAACTATCCATGTGACATGTACTAGTAGGTAAGGTTTGTGATTTTACTCTAATAGAATATCCGACCTGTACTAGTAAGTAAAGTTTGTGATGTTACAGTAATAGACTGTCCTTGGACATGTACTAGTAAGTAAGATTTGTGATGTTACAGTAATAGGCTGTCCTTATGACATGTACTAGTAAGGTTTGTGATGTTACAGTAATAGGCTGTCCTTATGACATGTACTAGTATGGTTTGTGATGTTATTTTAATGAACTATCCTCATGATATGTACTAGTAAGTAAGGTTTGTGATGTTACAGTAATAGGTTGTCATTGTGACATGCACTAGTAATGTTTGTGATGTTACAGTAATAGGGTGTCCTTGTGACATGTACTAGTAAGTAAGGTTTGTGATGTTACAGCAATAGGCTGTCCTTGTGACATGTACTAGTAAGTAAGGTTGTGATGTTACAGTACTAGGCTGTCCTTGTGACATGTACTAGTAAGGTTTGTGATGTTACACTTATGAGCTATCCTCGTGACATGTACTAGTAAGTAAAGTTTTGATGTTACAGAAGTAGGCTGTCCTTGAGACCTGTACTAGTAAGTAAGATATGTTATGTTATAATAATAGGCTGTCCTTGTGATATGTACTAGTAAGTAAGGTTTGCGATGTTACAGTAATAGGCTGTCCTTTTGACATGGACTAGTAAGAAAGATTTGTGATGTTGCAGTAACAGGCTGTCTTTGTGACATGTTATTAGTGCAAGGTTTGTGATGTTACACTAATGAACTATCCTTGTGACATGTGCTAGTAAGTAAGGTTTCTGATGTTACAGTAATAGGTTGTCCTTGTGATATGTACTAGTAAGGTTTGTGATGTTACACTAATGAACTAGTAAGTGAGGTTTGTAATGTTAAAGTAATAGTCTGCCCTTGTGACATGTACTAGTAAGCAAGGCTTGTGATGTTACAGTAATAGGCTGTCCTTGTGACATGTACTAGTAAGGTTTGTGATGTTACAGTAATAGGCTGTCCTTGTGACTTGCACTAGTAAGTAAAGTTTTTGATGTTACAGTAATAGGCTGTCCTTATGACATGTACTATTAAGTAAGGTTTGTGACTTTACAGTAATAGGCTGTCCTTGTGACATGTACTAGAAGTAAGGTTTGTTATGTTACAGTAATGTGCTATCTTTGTGACATGTAGTAGTAAGGTTTGTGATGTTACACTAATGAATTTTTCTTGTGACATGTACTAGTAAGTAAAGTTTGTGATGTTACAGTAATAGGCTGTCCTTGTGACATGTACTAGTAAGTAACATTTGTGATGTTACAGTAATAGGCTGTCCTTGTGACATGTACTAGTAAGTAACATTTGTGATGTTACAGTAATAGTCTATCCTTGTGACATGTACTAGTAAGTAAGGTTTGTGATGTTACAATAATAGGCTGTCCTTGTGACATGTACTAGTAAGTAACATTTGCGATGTTACAGTAATAGGCTGTCCTTGTGATATGTACTAGTAAGTAAGGTTTGTGATGTTACAGCAATAGGTTGTCCTTGTGACATGTACTAGTAAGTAAGGTTTGTGATGACGCAGTAATAGGCTGCCCTCATGACATGCACTAGTAAGTAAGGTTTGTGATGTTACAGTAATAGGTTATCCTTGTGACATGTACTAGTAAGTAAGGTTTGTGAAGTTACAGTAATAGGCTGTCCTTGTGACATGTACTAGTAAGTAAGGTTTGTGATGTTACAGTAATAGGCTGTCCTCGTGACATGCACTAGTAAGTAAGGTTTGTGATGTTATAGTAATAAGCTGTCCTTGTGACATGTATTAGTAAGCAATGCTTGTGATGTTAACGTAATAGGTTGTCCTTGTGACATGTACTAGTAAGATTTCTGATGTTACAGTAATAGGCTGTCCTTCTGACATGTACTAGTAAGTAAGGTTTGTGATGTTACAGTAATAGTCTATCCTTGTGACATGTACTAGTAAGTAACATTTGTGATGTTACAGTAATAGGCTGTCCTTGTGACATGTGCTAGTAAATAAGGTCTGTGATGTTACACTAATAGAATATCTGTGTGACATGTACTAGTATGTAAGGTTTGTAATGTTACAGTAATTGGGTGCCCTTGTGACATGTTCTAGTAAGTAAGTTTTGTGATGTTACAGTAATAGGCTGTCCTTGTTACATGTACTAGTAAGTAAGGTTTGTGATGTTACAGTAATAGGCTATCCTTGTGACATGCTATAAAGTAAGGTTTGTGCTGTTTCAGTAATAGGTTGTCCGTGTGGCATGTACTACTAAGTAAGGTTTGTGATGTTACACTAATAGAATATCTGTTAGTAAGGTTTATGATGTTACGGTAATAGGCTGTCCTTGTGACATGTACTAATAAATAAGATTTGTGATGTTACAGTAATAGGCTTTCCTTGTGACATGTACTAGTAAATAAGATTTGTGATGTTACAGTAATAGGCTTTCCTTGTGACATGTACTAGTAATTAAGGTTTGTGATGTTATGCTAACTGGCTATCCATGTGATATGTACTACTAAGTAAGGTTTGTGATGTTACAGTAGTAGGCTGTCCTTGTGATATGTACTTTTAAGTAAGGTTTGTGATGTTACAGTAATAGGCTGTCCTTGTGACATGTACTGGTAAGGTTTGTGATGTTACACTAATGAACTATCCTCGTGACATGTACTAATAAGTAAAGTTTTGTATGTTATAGTAATATGCTGTCTTTGTGACATGTACTAGTAAGCAAGGCTTGTGATGTTACTGTAATAGGCTATCCTTGTGAACATGTACTAGTAAGTAAGGTTTGTAATGTTACAATAATAGGCATCCTTCTGACATGTACTAGTAAGTAAGGTTTGTGATGTCACAGTAATAGGCTGCCATTGTGACATGTACTAGTAAGTAAGGTTTGTTATGTTACAGTAACAGACTATCCATGTGATATTTACTAGTAAGCAAGGCTTGTGATGTTACAGTAATAGGCTGTCCTTGTGACATGTACCAGTAGGTAAGGTTTGTGATGTTACACTAATAGAACATCTGTGTGACATGTACTAGTAAGTAAGGTTTCTGATGTTATAATAATTGGCTGTCCTTGTGACATGTACTAGTAAGTAAGGTTTGTGATGTTACAGTAATAGGCTGTCCTTGTGACATGTACTAGTAAGTAATATTTGTGATGTTACAGTAATAGGCTGTCCTTGTGACATGTACTAGTAAGTAAGGTTTGTGATGTTGCAGTAATAGTCTATCCTTGTGACATGTACTAGTAAGTAAGGATTGTGATGTTACAATAATAGGCTGTCCTTGTGACATGTACTAGTAAGTAAGGTTTGTGATGTTACAGTAATAGGCTGTCCTTGTGACATGTACTTGTAAGTAAGGTTTGTGATGTTGCAGTAATAGGCTGTTTCTGTGACACGTACTAGTAAGGTCTGTGATGTTACAATAATAGGCTGTCCTTCTGACGTACTAGTACGAAATGTTTTTGATGTCACAGAGAAAGTGTATGGTGACTGAAGGAGGTCCATGCAACAATATGAGTAAAAGAAAACAAAAGAAGGAAGCTGAAACATCATCATAGCCTCATTTCTTTTTTCTTTCATAAGTTGTACATATGCTTCGTTATATATGCGCATAGTACAGATCCACAAAAAAAACTTTTATAGTCCATCAAGTCAGTTTGAGTTTCAAAAACCAGTATCACAGCATTATTCATGAATGGCACAGGTTAAATACTTTTTCACAGTGCATACAGGCAAAAGGGAGTTTGGAGATCTATGTTATTAAAAAAGGTATTGCAAAACAGAATGCAAGTGAGTGTTGCCCTATGCTGTACTATTATTAGGCCTAATTCTGAGTCTGGCAGTTTGTATAATGGTGTGGGCTGACTGCACAGCAAAGTTTTATGGCAGGCAACAAAGTGGTATGATCCTAGATAGGAAGGTGGCCTTATTTGCACAGTCAGTAATGTTTTTTTCTTGCCCAATGTTACATTGCAGTGATGGAGCTAGTCACACCTACACACCATTCCTCAGAACCCATTTTCACTACCTACCGTAGAACTGCTGAAAGTCCTTTCTAAATCATCAGATGCCATATACAACATAAAATGTCCACTGTTGTGGTTAGATGCCAGTATGCAAATCACGTGTTATGATGCATGCTTCTGAATTACATCTGAGCGGTCAAGTTGGACAGTGCCAGGCATTGCTTGTCACTTCTGTGATGTAATTCATTGGAACAAATGTGTTTCTGGGAATATTCCAAATTTAAGACACAATACTCCATGCATATTTTTAAATAATCATGCTGAACTCTGCATTACAAAGGATTGTGCTTTTCTCCCTGTGCCTTTGATGAAAAGGTGCTCTACCCTGTCAAACTATCCTGATAAACAAATACAAATAAATAAATACATACATACATACATACATACATGCATAGAGATATACATACATACATTCCTTTAGTGTCAGTAACACAATGCAGTCGCCCACTATGTCAAGTGACCTGTGGTCACAGTATTTAATACACATATGTTTTTATTTACTTATTTATTTTTTATTATAACAGTCAGTGCATTTCTGGATTGTACAACAGAAGGTCAAGACCTGTATGGAAAACTTGCACCTATACAGAAATGTACACTTTTTGACAGATTTACTAAAACTGTTATAGATATCACATTTTACATTTTGCAGGATGAATAATTTTTTTATAAAAACAGCTTCACATAAAATTTAGAGTGAAAGAACACTAATACTTTTTGGAAAATGTACCCACCGCTTTGTCCCCCATCGCTGCTAATAAACTGATCCTCACTTTTATGGCATCATCAGAATCTGAAACAAAAAGTGTGGTCTTTAGTTAGCAAAGCGAGTCATGCATTCTAACCTATAAATTGATATTGAAATTGGTCAGAACTGATCAGTGCATTATCCCAGTTAAAAATTCAAATAAATAAACAAATAAAATATACAGTATTGTGTTGTATTTAGCCACATCATACTCTGTTACTCTTCTGATTACTATTTATGGCATTTGAAAATATAATAAAGGTAAAATAAATTTGCTTCATACTGCTAGATATGTTAATGAAAAAAATCATCTGCTTTCGATAGTGAAAAATGCTGCAAAACTACAATGTCTCAAAATTATAATCTTTAAATATTTTAATTCCCTTTGTAATGAAATACTACAGTATTTGTACATGTAATTAAACCAGCAGGGCAAATAGGTTTAGACTTGCATGCAGCACAGACTATGTGGGGAGTTGACAAAATGGAGTCAGTACAAACAATCATGGATGTCATCTGCTCTGCCCATTTTAATCCTGCTCCAGTTTTAAGTATTCAAACATATGAATGGCATCTCCAAACTAGTCTTCTCTTCAAGATTAAGTACTGTATGTTTGAAAATCAAAAGGGTTACTTGCTAGAAACTGAAGAATTTATCTACTGTAGACAGTGAGTAATGAGTAAATCTGCGATGGTGCAGCAGTAGCGTTGTTGCCTCACAGCAAGAGGTTCTCCCGTTCGATTCTCAGCTGGAGTGCAGGGAGTGCCTTCTGTGTGGAGTCTGCACGTCCTCCCCGTGGTTGGATGGGGATTCGAAAGACATGCGTAAATGGGCATGCCTTCGTTGAAGGTTGGACATCGAGCTGGCACCTCGGCGCTCGTGAAAATCTACTACCAATCATTAGCGGACTGGAGTTCCGCTGTGGCAACCCCTAACCGGGAAAAGCTGAAAGACAAACAACAAGACAGTGAGTAAAGAAAAGTTGAAACCTTATACTGGTAACCATTACACTAAGGCATTTTACCTAAATATCTATCTGTTTGGAAGTATAAATTTGAAAGTAGTGAGTTAAATGACCACACATACTAAATACAAAAGAATTTACTTCATTGGAGAGTAGACAATACAAAGCTAAGGCACAAGGCTGGTAACCATTAGAATAAGGAAATGTATGTTATTATTATTGCTTCTGTATACAAATGCAAATGTGGAAGATGGTTGTGGTCCGTGTGTTGGTGTGAGGATATAGCTCCAGCATGATGACTTTTCACTTGTGCTAAAAGTCTTGGAATATGTTTAATAATGTTAAAGAAAATTAAAGCTACCATGATTACTGAGATGCATAAGAACAGGTGATTACATTCTTACCACTTCTCCTTGTTTTGTCCTGACCAAAACAAAATGACGTAATTTTTTGCAACACAGAACTGTGGGTCTCTTGCATGCCACAGGCTAGTATTGTTAACACGGGTGATTCTCCTGTTGCCTCACAAGTTCTCACTGCATTGATAGCTACAGCCTTAAAGAGTAAGCAAGTACCATTGTATACTTACATCAGTGACTTGTAAACAGGTATTTCACTTATAAAAAGCTCACTGTGAAAATTAAAAAAATGTTTAACTATTATGAAAAGTGAGTTTCCAGTTTGGAAGCTTTTCATAACAGAATGCTTCCTACACTTAAATATCTAGAAAATGCTAAGCATCCCTAAATGAAGCAATTATTACATTTAGAGAAGATCCAGGAGACACACCTAAGATGTAGTAGGTGTTACCACTTCTGTAAGCCCTACCACAAACATCCAGACCTCTCAGTAAACCTTTCCAGTTCGGAGACCAGTCTACCATAAGGATTTTCCCATCAGCAGAAAAATTACCATAAGGGACAGTCTCACCAGCAGAGTTTCAGTATAACAAGGTAATCCAAGGCAGCAGCTGATGCAAATTAATCATATGTTCTCCCCTGGACATTCCTGCAGCTACCCTAGTGGTATAGAGAATCACTCAGCTACATAAATGAACAAAGCCAAAGGTTCAGCAGTGCCATAGTGCTTGGGGAGTATGACAGTATGTAGTGAGTGTTACGTGCCTGCAGGTGAATGAATAATCAGATGGCTGTGTGTGTGTGTGTGTGTGTGTGTGTGTGTGTGTGTGTGTGTGTGTGTGTGTGTGTGTGTGTGTGTGTGTGTGTGTGTGTGTATGTGTGTGTGCGTGTGTGCGTGTGTGCGTGTTTGTGTGTGTGTGTCTGCCTTGGTGGTCACTGTTGGGGAGGGATAAGTAAAAGATGAAGAGAACAGATTGTTCATGTGTGTCAGAGGGTGCAAGTGCATGAATGGGGAAATGTGTTCAGGAGTCAAACTGAGTGTATGTGATGCCAAACAGATGTCTGTGTAGATTTACTATCATAATGTCAATGATCAGTTCTATTTTGAACTAAAACATCAACATATTTTCCTGAAATTTTACATTTATGAAAATGTAAATGTCGAACATTACCCAGTAAAGTCGATTCAACATGGATCGACATACCGTTTCCTCTGCACCTAGCACAAAAGGAACACCAGTACTTGTTGTCAGCAGTAAGAATGTACTGTACAATATTAAACTATAACTTATATATTCCAACTCTGAGATCGCACTACAGTGAGGAAAGGGATGAACTACCCTATCTGCACTGTACCCTGATCTCTGACAGTACTTCAAGTTCATATCAGCGAATGCACAATGCATTCGCTGATATGAACTTTCAATACACAGATGTTGAGCAAGATGGGCATTCGAAAATCCAACTATTCAGTGTTCCATCTATGGGCATCTCAACTCCCAATTTTAATAATATACCATTTGTGTAAGTGTGTGTGTGTGTGTGTGTGTGTGTGTGTGTGTGTGTGTGTGTGTGTGTGTGTGTGTGTGTGTGTGTGTGTGTGTGAGTGTGCACATTCATGTCTGCAGTCATGTGTAAGAATGTGAAGGAGTGTCTGTGCTAGAATGACACATGGGCCAATCAATGAGCAAGATTTTAGGCTTTTTAATACAGGTGAGGTATAAACAATTTATTTGGGACTTGCTAATTGTTTTCAAATGAATTTCTAAACATGATGCTTTTGTTGCTTAAATAAATGCAACTGTGGTTCTAATGCCTATGAAAATCACATTTGCAAGTTTACTGTTTTTTCATTGGCAGCAGCTTCTCAACAAAGCACGTTGTATAAACCAAGACATGATAAACAAACTTTGAAGGCAACTTGATCTCTCATAGTATTAAAGCTTAATGTTTACTCTAAAACCACAATAAGGAGGCAATGTAGAGCCTTACAGTTACTGGTTGTCAAAATAAAATTTATTTCATGTAACAACCACTGCTTGTAAACTCTATTTACAAAGCTGTACTAGAGATCCATAAAATGTACAAAGGTATATTACCCAGATAAACACATTCTCCTCCTTATTTTGGTTCTATAAAGTGTAGACCATATCAGATGCCTGTTTCTTTTCAGACTATCATGCCCTGCAAATAGAAATGCAGCACATCTTGTATTAACCTTGATAGGTGTGAAGCAGCACCTCAAATATTCTTCCAGACTAAGAATTTAAATTTGTAAATGCTTTAATATTCTTTTATTGTCAGGTTCAGGCTCAAATCTATGTTTTGTTTTGTTTTGTTTTTGTCTAAACGGCTAGCTAGTTAAAGAGACTCAAGGATCAGGTGCAGGAGGTGACATTGATATTATTTATAAAAAATTACTTTGCATATGGTGTTGCCAGCTTGTCTGCTAATGAGTTCATCGTAAAGGTCCATACAGAAACCCATATACCATATTATTCTGGGCCCAAATGGGGAGATAAAAGGGGTCTGAATGGAGAGATGAAAGGGGTCCAACTGAAGAGATGAAAGGGGTCCAACTGGAGAGATGAAAAGTCAGCAATCAAAGGAGAGTAGTAGTGCTGAAATTGAATTCATTCTCAAGTCTTGGTGAGTACCTTCACGAGGTGGACCTTGTTTTTCACAAAATCTCACCAAGGCAACACTGATATATAGACTGTATTTATATAGTATATATCATAGACAGAAGTAGGTCAAAAATTAAAAAAGATAGCTGGGTGCACAAGACCCAGGATAAAAAGTGCCCGATCCTGGTAGGCACACTGGTGCAAGGACTGGGAAAAATAACAGTAGAATCCTCAAAATACTGATACATTCCTACAAAGGGGCCAGGCCCAAGGAGAGGATACCTCACCTGTTGTAGAAGGAAGTAGCAGTCCACAAAAATCACAAAAACTGATAGGCCAAAGAAGAGCCATAAAGATGATAGAGTGGATTATTGAGGATAAGAAAGAAATGATGTATTGTTATTATTATGCAAAAAGCCCAGAATTTCCAGACACAAGATATACAAAAAGATTAAGAGAGAAATTAGAGGAAAGAAAAAAAAACTTCCAGAAGAAAAACTGTCAGAAGCTTCAAATAATTTTTTTTGTCATTAATACAACAGATTTGTGAAAAACAGTATATAGACCAAGAAACTTTGATCTGTTTAGAAAAAGAAGCATCTGAGGAAGTGCAAAAATATAAACAACAAAACCTAGATATTTTTGAAAATATAAAAATATACACAGGGGAAAGAAAGAGAGATTTGATATGGTGCAATATTTATGCAAAAGCGAAAGCCAAACTAATCAGAAGGCAGCCTCAAAGATATTCAAAGAGAAATACAGGCAAAGGCATCCAGACATGGAGAATTTCACAATAAAAAAATAATATTACAAAGAAGGACATCACATGGGATCATCTATTACCAATAGTTCAAAAGATAAATGCTAGAAAAACAGATATAGTGGTCTATGAAAAGAAGACAAACGTAGCATTGATCACTGAAATCTCCACACCCAGTGACTATTGTGTCTTGCATAAAGAGAGACACAAAGTCATAAAATATCAGGTTTTGCACGTGGAAATGACAGCAATGTAGAAGAAAGATATCCAAATAGTTCCAATAGTAGTAGGAGCAATAGGTCTTATAAAAAGAAGTTACAATCATATTTAGATATGTTATTAACACATGTAACTCCATACGAATTGCAGAAGGAGTCCTTACTGGGCACATTGTGGGTGCTGTGAAGAGCACTTCTGGCTGACATCAAAGACTGAAACAATACTAATTTATGAACTTTAATCATACTTTACTTAAGAATGGGGTCCATTCCAGTCATGGCATTAGAAACACAAAAGATTTGGAGAAATTAAAAAATAAACCATATTATTCCATGGTATTATTAGGAATTGTAGAAATGTACTACCAAAAAATATATTTGTAACTAAGGGGTGGTAATGAAGCTAAAACTATCATCCTGAAACCAAAGTTGCATTAATATGACTCCCAAAAGAAAATTATTCTGGCACCTTCTTACTCAAGAAACTCACCTGTGTGCACCTCAAGTTGATGCTTATAAAATAATTGGGTAACTCACATTTTTGTCTTGTGTAATTCACTGTATAGCTATAATGCATAGGTTCATAGGTAGGTGCTAGGCTATTGGCCCAAGGGCCTACGTAATCCTAGCCAGCAAGGTACCATAGCTTATGACACCCAAGAAAGTTCAAGTTAACTTATTCACTCCAGTGGAGCTCAGGAAGTTTGCGCTGTAACTTCCAATGGGCGGATCCTAAGCCTTTTCACAAAACCAAATTATGTCCTCACATTTCAGACAAATGTTCATATTTCTGGAATCATAAGGATTATGAAAGTAGTATAAATGGCAAACTCTTCAGCACAAACTATTTTTATAGTGGTAGTATTCCTTTAGTTCTAGGTCTTAAACAAAATTGTATAAGTCACAGTAAACACAGCAACTATTACATTTGTAATAGTTTGTAAACAACTTACAGTATCTCAGCAACCACTCAAGTTACATACATAATGTCAGCAGCATTTTATTCATCTAGCTGAGAACTTTCATATGAGGCCAAGGAGTTCTGTCTGTGTTACTTGTTTGTTGAGATATTTAGAAAAATGTGAAAATTATATCTATATAAATTAATGTCAAAAAACAACAGGTAATATCTATTTAGCTGCACCAGACAGAGATCAAATATTATTGCAGTTGAGTTTGCTATTATGTAAGCTTTAAGATAAAATCTTTTAAAATCTTGTACATAGCATGGTTTTGGAATTATTCATGCAAATATGAACAAGCGATATTTGATGCCTACAGGCATCAGTAAGCGCTAACTGCAGATGCACCTGGAGGCATCACTGAGATATAATGAGTTAAGAGAAATGTTCTTTTGCATGGTAAGAAGGTTCAAATGATTCTCAAGGGAGATTTATTCACTTTGAATATAATTGTGAAAGGAGTGCAAAGGATACATATATAAGCTATTTTCATTATGATTCCAGATACTGAAGTGGAGACCCTGATATAAAGATCACATCATATGGCTTGGGTTCGAAGGAGCTCCACTCAAAGGCCACCTTTTTGGAGCAAAGTTAATTTTCCAACATATTCTGTGACAAAGAGAATAATTTTGTAGGTGTAGACACCAGGAGTAAGGCTGAAATGTGGGGGCTGTAGAATGTTCAGCGATCATGATTTTTCCACCCCGACATGAAGGAACAGAGGCAACATTAAGGGCTATAGGTACACGTTGTTTTATCTTGACATAGTCAAGATCTTTCTCTCTAGTGTTTCCAGAATTTTTATTGATCCAAGGAAGATTTGAACATGTTGAAAGGTAACACTGAATTGCAGAACTCACAAGTGCAAGCCAGGACATCTTCGGAGCAAGCAGTAGGGGAACAACAGGTGTCCCATATGCAAGATCCTGATGATCATAGAGGAAACAGGACTCTTCCATTTATTTAAGAAATCCACAGTACTTTTGGAAAGAAGAAATTTGCAACAGGTGCTACAAGTAGAAAGGGTTACTGAAGGAATAACACTAAGTGATAACAAGTGCCCACTCATTTAAGTTTGTTATGATATGCTCATTTGTAGCATGAACGGGTTTAACCTGCCCTTTTTCTTGGAGACAGCTGGGGATATTTGGTATGGTAGGGGTATTAAAGTAAAAATAATATGCCAATGTGTAATGTAATTTGAAAAAATATATATATATATATATATATATATATATATATATATATATATATATATATATATATATCAAACATGTGTGAGGCATAGTACAAACTGGAGACAGGGAAGGAAGGGTGAAATTTTAGTTTTCTTACATAACAAGGAATGGTTTGTAAGGACTGAATGAATGAATATGGGGGAACAAACTGAAGCTGTAAAACTTCAATTTTCGATTTGCCTTAATGCCATTGTTGTTACACACTACTTAGGGTTGTGGGTGGAGTGGATACATGAAGTCTGCTACCTAGTTTGGGGTATCCTGCTTCTGTCTAGGAAGGACATCTTGTTCTTCTTGTATGTACTCATTCATTTTTGCATGGTTATGTTTAACAGATTTTTGATATGGATTTTTGGGTACAGTGCAATCACCAAAAGTCAATACTTGGGTACAAGGGGAAATAAATGATTTATCCTCAATAAATATCATGAATAGGTGGTTTAAGGTTCAGCAGAAAACAGAGGTGGATGGCAAGGATAGGAAAGTAGAGCAGATGTTGCACTGGTAAGTGCACTTGTTCAGTCATAGCTCAACATTTAACCTGCTTGAGAGACAATACTTAGATGGAAAGCTAGAAGAATTATAATACAGAAATAGATAATGGAAGGAGTATTTACTGTTCTATCATGGAGCATTAAGAGGGAGAGAATTTTGAGTAATGCTGAAAGAGATGAAGGCTTAGTTTTAGCTTTGCAAGAAGTGCATTTTGGAACAGACGGACACTGCAAACCAGAGAGAAAGAGATACAAAATTTTGGCTATGTTAAGTTATATGCTAGCATGAAAGAGATATGTCATTTTATTAGTGCATAAAAAACAGATTTAATAGATGTAGGAGTGCTAGTGCACAAGGAAAGGTACCTAGTAATGTGGAAAGTGTGGTATAGTTGCTCACCTACTACTCTGGTATCATTATGTATACCTCCCAGATGCAATGGTTATTTGCGTAAGTGTTAGCCCACTGAAAAATAATAAGACTTCAGAAGGAATTTCTAATTGTGGCAGGAGACTGAAATGTGACTTTAAACCTAAATTATATATCAGAGAGATGGAGTAACACGAGATAACCTGAAAAAAAAAGAATAATCAAGAGGTTGCTGGGAACACTTGGACTGGCAGACTCCTTGGAAGTCATTAAGGCAAGAGTGCATTGTGGGTATTCTATTCACATTATATTTTTAAATGGAAAAGTTGGTTGAGATTAGACAGATTTTATATTATAAAAGAATGGGAGCATGTTTTCAAAGAGATGGAAGGCCTTTTTTGTACACAGATCATGCAACAGAGTCCTGGGTTCAAGGCTTGGTAGTGGTGACTTTATAAGGGTCAGTAATCTGTGCTTTCTCCTGTTAACCTGGTGAACTTAGACATCATGAGGCAATGTACCAATTGCCTAATGTACACAGACAACCCTCTCCTCTTACCTCCCAACACTATGACCTGTGAGAGATGCACATATATTGCCAAACTGGAAGCCAAGCACTCTCCATCCAAAACTGGATTAGCCTGTCAGGAGAAGAAGGTCAACACCTGCACCACACCACATGAAACACATAGCCCTCCAGTACTGCTGAATCATACACCACCACAACCTTCACATAGTATCACTAAACACACACATACACTTTCACGGAGGCTCTCAATAAAAATCTGCCCAAACAACAGACACCTCCAAGGCAGACATGCAAGCAACCATCACATCTCAACACAAACAATGAGACACATAGCTCACACAAAGAGTATGCCACTCAACCAAAGCCCCTAAGACAAAACAGCTTACACAATACACTTGTCACAGGTAACTCAATAGTAAAGCACACTAATGCCTCTCTCACTAGCTTGAATAGGGAGAAGGTTACGGTCATCCGCCTGTTGGGTGCCAGGATCTGCCACATAATTTCATGCACTTAGGTCATTCCACAACATGTACAAATATGACTCTGTCATTGTTCATGTTGTTGTGAATGACCTGAGATGTACCTCCCTGGCCTACATGAAAAGAGCTCTCGGATCATGTAGCCCAGGCAAGTATGACCCTAGCCCTGAGTATCATCCTACCATCACCCAGAATTATACCTCAGTACAAACAAAAAAAAATGATTGACTTCAACAATTGGCTAAGTTTCTGGTGTCATTCTAAGAAAATCCAGTATCTGTCTGCCTGAGATGACATGATCAACAGACCTTGATACTTTGCCAGAGATGGCCTGCACTTCACCCCTGGGATTCTGGATACTGGCCATGGCTCTTGCCACCCCCATAGTGCCTTTTTCAGACAATATCCTAAAGACAAAATTACCACAACAACAGCTACAAGGAAATGGAATCTGAGGGTTATGCTACTCAACGCTAGAAGTCTAAATCTCAAAATGCACTCACCTGAAGCACTCCTTGATATGGAGAACATCAACATCTGTGCAGTTACAGAGACCTGGTTCAAGACTCTGGACAGCACCCCACCACTACCAGGATATAATTCATACTATGCCTTTCAGCCCCCAAACCTGGGCCGAAGCCCTAAAGGCAGTAGTGTCTCCATATTCATAAAGGATATGCACACCTCCAGATTAGTAGCCCAATATAATGCATCAGAAATACTTCATGTACAACTAACACTGGGTAAAACTGCAATCCAGGTTGTAGCCTGCCATAGATCCCCCACCATGTCCCAAGACTCCCATTCCACACTCCTTAACTCACTGGAAAATATTAAGGTACAACCCAATACCCTCATACTGGGAGACTTTAACTACCCCTCCATTAACTGGGAATATTACTCATGTACCACTGCACTTGCTCATCGTTTTCTGGAATTCATAAATTCCAATGCGCTGGACCAACTCATTCTTACCCCCACCAAGAGAAGTAACATCTTTGATCTGGTCATTACTAACATGGGTGAATGTTGCTCTACACCAGTAATCAACTCCTCCCTGGTCAGATCTAACCACAGGCTAATAACCATGGATATCCACATCCCACCCTCACACCCTGTAAAGGAAACCACCGTGAAACATTTTTCCAAAGCCAATTTTGTGCTCCTAAAAGCAGAGGTGGCAAACTTCATGTCACCCATGCAAATGGAAAATAGGTGCATGACTGCTGAATCATACACCAATGCACTGTATGAGCACATACACAAATGCATGGGAAGGGCCATACCAAATAGAACCAAGATGTTTTCCTCCAAAAAAAAAAAAGGAAGCCAATCTGGTGGTCCCCTGCCATAAACAAGCTCTACAACAGAAGAAAGAAACTGTTGCAGAAAAGGGTAAAGTCACAAGACTGGAAAAACTCCCTTGCTAACCTCAGCAAAAAACTGAGATCCCTCATCAAATCTTCTAAAATTAGCTATGAAAACAAAATTGCTGCAGATACTAAGGACAACCACAAGGTATTCTATAGTTATGTCAAAAATTTACAGGGCATTATTCAGATCTGCTCTGAGCTACAGCACAATGGGAACACATATACCGAGCCAACTGATATGGCCAATATACAAGCCAACAGGTTCAGTGCAAACTTTACCCCCCTTTCACCCCCTAAAGGGCCCATCACAATACCTGAGGAATGCTAATTACCTAATATCACATCAGCACAGGTAAAAACCGCACTGCCCAAAGCCAAGAATACAGCTTCCATGGGATATGATAACATTCCTGGCTGTGTTCTACATGAATTAAAAAGTGAACTGGCACCTCACTTGAGTGCCTATTCAATCACAGCCTCACTTCAGGCTTTGTTCCTTCAGAATGGCGCACTGCTACGGTCATCCCACTCCACAAAGGGGGGGGGGTGACTACTGACCATGGTAACTACAACCCGTTTAGCCTGACAAGTCTGATATGTAAGGCTATGGAGTGCATCATTACTCTCCAAACTCTAGACCCCACACAGTTTGGGTTTGTGAAAAGGAGATCATGCCTGCTTAACCTGATAAACTTCTTCAAGTCTGTCACCAGAGCTGTGGATGAGGGTAAGGTAGTTCACACAGCCTAACTAGATCTTGCCAAGGCCTTCAATACCATCCCTCACTCAGGAATCATAGATAGACTCACTAATCTAGGCATAAGCCCCTATGTCATAAGATGGGTTGCCAACTGGCTCACTGATACAACCCACACTGTCAAAGTAGCAGACTCCAAATCTAAATTCCAACCAGTTGCAAGTGGAGTACCTCAGGATCAGTCCTATGTCCTCTCCTGTTTGGCATCTACTTCTCTGTAGTTCAAGCCAAGACAAATGGACTATGGCTAACCAAGTTTGCTGATGACCGCACAAATGAGAGCCATTATTGATTCACCAACTGACTTAGACATCCTACAAAAAGGCCTCACTGAGACCAATGGCTGGTGCCAGAACTACGGCCTTAAGCTCAATGCCAAAAAGTGCATCGTCATTCCCTTTGGGAAAAACTCAATACCCATGAACTACCACATCGGCGGTAGTCCACTAAACACCAAAGGTGTGATAAGAGATCTGGGGACACAGGCTGACAGCAACCTCTCCTTTGATAACCACATTGCCACCGTGGAACATGTCCTATTTACTCTTTTTTTAGTTGTTAGATGGGATATTTTGCAAGACACCTTAGTGGTTAGGGATAACAGCTGGGTACAACAACCCTATGTTTCTAAAGGCTAGCCAAACAGTCCACTTATGCTGTGCTGATGATGTCATAAGAAGACTGAAACATGCATATCCAGAGCTAGTGAGTTTGGCTTTATTGGCCTGAATTTGTCCATTAATCGACTCAAAAAGAAATAAGTCATGGGCATTCAAAATTGCCATATAGCTGAAAAACCTGGTGTCCTTAAAGGGGTCATTTGCATTTGTCCCATAATCTTCTTTTACAAGAGGTTTTAAGGAATATTACAGTGAAAACTCTAACTTGGCTAGTTTTCTTTTAATTTTTTTTTCAGTTGGATTGGCTGTGTGTCCTACTTACTGTTATATTTCTCAGTACTCTCAACTCCCTTACCCCCTCCAAACAGATAGAGTCAGACCTCTTAGCTACCCTGGTTATAACAAACCACATGCTCTCTAATGTAGTAAAGAGATAAGGAGTGGAAAGTCTGTACTAAAACAAAATCTCCTCCCAACTTCAAACCTCCAAGGAACGAAGGAACCTTACCAAAAAGCACATCAACAAAGACGAAAAATACTACAGCAAAGCCAAACCTCCCATACCAGTAACTGTAAAAATTCTGGAACTCCATTAATCATATACAGACTACATCCTGGTAACCCAACAACCCCCAACTCCTGTCCAAATAATATTCCCCAAGAAACATATTTAACTAATACTTTATAGACACCATTTATAATCTTCTACCATCTTCTAACTCAAATTTCCCTCCTCTGTGCAACCCAAAACTTTCTCACTAAAACCAATCGCAACATGTTACATAAAACATCTTCTTCAAAAATTGAAACTTTGCTCCTCCTTAGCTGATAACCTACGCCCTTTATTTCTAAAGACAGCTGCTAAGTCTCTTGCCTGTCCTATATCTATCATCATTAATCACTCTATAACAGAATCCAAAGTACCTGCTATCTGGAAAAAAATATTATACACTAGCCATACACAAGAAGGTAACTCCACAGAACTAGCAAACTACAGACTGATAGCAATCCTGTCCCCTCTCTCTAAAATCCTAGAGAAATGAGTTCACAAACAAATCATGGAATATCTACACCAGGAAAATCTACTAACCCCTACACAGCATGGCTTTCATCCAAACCACAGTACCCTACTGCCCTCCTTTCCTTCACCAACATAATCTCACAAGTCAGAGACAACAAACTGGTCTCCAGTCTCTTCCTTGACCTCTCAAAAGCTTTCAATACTGTCTCTCACTCTCTCCTCCTTGCTAAACTTTCTAAACTAAATCTCTCTAGCTCTATTATCTCCTAGTTTATTAGCTACCTTTCTGACAGACAATAATCTGTCAAATAGCTTACCTATTAGGATGCGAGTCCCTCAAGGATATGTATTAGGTCCCTTACTGTTCAACATTTTCTCTAACTATCTGTACACCTCCTGTCCTCTATATTCTCTTATACAATATGCCGATGCCTCTACAGTCCTAATGATTTCTGATAACCTCACTGAACTGAACTCTCTCACACAAAAGTCCTTCCCATCTATTGAAAACTGGCTCACTAAAATTCAGCTAATACTAAACCCCAAGAAGACTAAGCTCCTATTATTCTTTCCTAAATCTCTCAATCACCTTAAACCAACCTTCACCATCACATCCCTTAACGAAACTTTTATCCAAGTAGAAACATACTAAGCTCCTGAGCACCATTATAGAGCATCAGCTCAACTTCAACCTTCATGTACACAACTGCATCAAAAAAAACTCACCAAAAACTTGGGATGCTATACAGAAATAAAAGATTTCTAACCAATGATTCTCGTCTCTTCCTTTCCCAAGCCTACCTTCTCCCTAGTCTCTTCTGCAGCTCCAAAATCCTTACCAACCTGCAGATCTCTCTTTTATCCGAGCTTGAAACCACCTGCCACAAAGTTGCAAGACTTGTTAACAACCAAGCCTTTAAATCTCACCACTGACTCTCACTAAAGACCTTAAATGGATTTGAATTCCCCCAACAGCTTCTTCTCTCACAATTACACATCAAATATTCTGTCCTATACAAACCCTCCTAGTGCCCAGCAATCTCTTCAATCATTTCCCCCTACACTCCACTTAGGACACTCAGAAGCTCTGAACAAAATCTATTAGCAATTCACAAACCAAAAAGAATAATACGAACAAACCTTTATAGTTACTCTCCAGAACAACCTCCGCCAAGACATTCGAAACATAAGCAACCTACCAAAATTCAAAACTGCTCTTAAAAACTTTCTCACTAATGCCTGGACATGCCATTGTAAACACACTACCTGAACCCCCATCTACTTTATCCCATCTGAATACTAACTATTGTCAAATGCTTCCCCATATGTATCAATCTTATGATTATAAAACAATACTCCCACAATCTATGTTTCTCCTACTAAACAAATATCAGTCTGACAAGCTGCATTCAACTTAATGCTGCTCTGTCTCTAAAACAAACTGTCTTTTTTCCCTTCATCTTGGCTAACTTTAAAATTAAAAACTTGTTTTTATTACAATGTGTAAACTTAATTAAGCAGTACTCTGAAATAGCGACTGAATCTAAACCTTCTATCTAATTCTTGTATCATGTGTTTCACTATGTAATTATTACTGACTTTGTTTAAATGTTCCATGACAAATCTTGCTTGTTTTTATTAATTGTGGAGCTTTTCTGTGCAGGCCTCTGCCGAAAAAGGGCACTAGCTCAGTCAAACTAACCCGGTCAACAAATGTCAAATAAATAAATAATAGTAAAATAATTATTACTATATTATTACTAATATTAGTATTATCAGCTGACTATATTTTGTATGCATTGCTATGGGGGCATAGTGTTATTATTATTATTATTATTATTATTATTATTATTATTATTATTATTACTGACTATATGGTTTAGGCATTGTTATAGGAACATAATGTTATTGTTGCCTTATAGCAAGAGGTTCTCCGGTTCGATCCTCGATTGGCATGCCTTCTGTGCGGAGTCTGCATGTCCTCCCTGTGGTCATGTGGGTTTCCTCCAGGTGTTCCGGTTTCCTTCCACATCCCAAAGGCATGCTGTAGGTGAATTGGTCACTCTAAATTGGCCCTAGGTATGAGTGTGTGCAAGCGTGTGCCTTCCATGGAAGGTTGGGCGCCGGGCTGGTATCTCGACACTGTAAAACTCTACTGCCAATCATGAGTGGATAGGTGATCCACTGTGGGGACCCCTAACCAGAAAAAGCCAAAAGAAGAAGAAGAAGATAGGAACATAATGTTATTATTATTAATATTATTATTATTAGCTGACTATATTTTGTATGCATTGCTATAGGAACATAGTGTTGTTATTATTGTAATTAATATATTATTATTATTATTATTATTATTATTATTAATACTTGTATTATGACTATATGTTGTATGCATTGCTATAAGGAGATAGGAACACAGGAGCAATGCTATGCAATCGATCATGGGACCATAAGAGGCCTGCACACTTAAAGATTCTTGCTATCCTGTATGAGTACTTAATAATGCCCACCTCCCAAATTAAGCAGGGCTCTTCATGATAACCCTGGTGTAAATCTCTATCTACCTATCCAATCAGGAAGACTAGCCTTAAAGGCAAACATAGTACTTTCCTTGACCTGAACCAATAACTTATTCCATAGGCTAGGAATACACTAACTTACCTCTTCAGGGAGTCTTGTTTATTTGTTGGCGTAAATTTAGGTCCCTTGAAAGGGTATAGCAATGCAACTGGTCTTGCAAAGAAATAAGAAGTTAAATAGAACTGGGTCTTTTATGGCACAAAAAGAAAGACACAGGTCAGCATGGAGACCAGTAGTTACTGAGTATAAGGAGAGTTGTATTAATCAAGCAGGGATACTTGAAGGAATTAAAGCCTTTAATTTATTTTTTATTTATTTAGTTATGTATGTATGTAGTTATTTATTTATTTAGTCCATTTATTGACTGAGATGACCCAGTTGGGCTTATTACTCTTTTTCAGTGGAATCCCAGGGAGAGAAGCTGTGAGATTCAGATAAAAGAACATACAAAATAACATTTTTCTAGGAGGTAGATATAGACAGAAAACATTAAAGAGTTTTGTATACTTGAACATATAGTTGACATACAACTAGCAGATAGAATATTCTGCCTAAAATTTGTTGGGGCCTTTTCAGTTGAGGGATATGCTTGGACTTGTACATACCGGTGGGCTCATTGTTTTCCGTGATGGGCCTGATAAGGGAAGACTACAGTGGCAAGTGAACTTGTTTGGATTTTGAAGATATTCCCTTGGAAATTAACTGGACCAAATAGAAGGATTTCCTGACTATGGCAGAAACATAATGATTGAATGAGAAAGAGAGTTGCCCACAGATAAGTACAAAAGTCTCTTATGACCATATGTGTTTGAAGAGGAGTATGACTTATAATATATGAGGAGGAAACAACTATTTATTAACTTTGGTAATTTTTTATATAGCATGTTTTATAATGTGTAACAATATTCCATTTATGGCAATATTTACCGTTAATTATTATTATATTTATTGCATGGGTTCATGCGTTTGTACTTTCAAATGATATACATTTCTTAAATTGAAGTTCTAAGGCAAAGTAAATATTGTGATAGTTTCTGTTTTTGTGTGTGAACATCTATTTGCTTCAAGATAAGGAAGAGTGACTCTTGTAACAGTTTGCTTTTTGTGGGTGAGCTCCTATTTACCTCAAGAAAATGTCTGGAACAGTTCAAATCAAGTGAATATAAGAAGGGTGCTCTTACCCAAGATATTAGGTATAATAAAACTTAATAACCAGCTTTACAAATAAATTCAGCATTCCTCCATCAGACATTAATGTGTCGAGTTTTAAAGAATACTGGAACCAGCTAAGGCAGACAGGATACTCATTCGCAAATATGTTAGCATTTCATCATAGTACATTACCAGTGATGGAGATATGTGCCCCTTGTGACAGTACCTGAAACAACGTCCTAAAAAGTGTGCATGTTTTTTCCTTTTCTGAAAGATACATATCCCTAACAAAAAATGTCAAAAGTGAGCTGTTGCTGATATTAGAGCATTACAACATACTTTAGAGAGAGTGAAGCAGTACCAGTAAGGTATAACTGTTTCAATATATAGCAACAGATAGAAAACACAAAAGGCAGTCAATCCTTGTAGAGAAAGGAACTGCAGAACATAACTGTTCTTACCGATGCTTTCCGAATTTAGGACAGGAAGAGCTGTATAGCAGAGAAAGGAATCAGCTTCAGCCAAAATAGTTCAGCCAGATTCTGTCTGCCATTGACAGTCTAATAGAAATAAGGCAGATCATCTGCAAAAAAAAAAACTTATTTCTTCTGAACAAATTTCTTCCAAGAGAGTGAGCATTAGCTTCTAAAGACTGTTTCCAACCTATAAGCCTCCAAGGTGCAAGGAAAGGGGCTGCTAGAATTTTTCCAACTGTGAGAGATTTGAGACACTCCTGAGAAGCCTTGAGCTTTCTAAATGGGACATTAAATCCATCTGCAGGTAAATTTTCCATTATTTTATACTAATGTTATTTAGTTCTAAAGGGTAGCAAACATATGAACAGCTGTTGGCTGTGTAAAATGTTTTACAGACACTGGTTCCATGTTAGTGGTTTCTAATTTGAGCTTAGATTCATAGGTTCATAGGTGTTTACCAGGGTAAAGACCCCTGGTGCCCTTTTTATGCCTAGCCATGATTCCCAAATGTATCTGACAAGTTTTGATACTCTAGGGTTATTGTAAGAGGTATATGAAGGCTTGCACATGGGTGATCAAACATTTACAGACTGCTTCTATCTAACAGAGACAGCAATGCCACACCAGTGGTAAATTTTCAATACCCCATCCACTGGTCCAAGTTACCCTTGAACTGGATAAAGAAAGAACTCTGTGCAGGGATGGGAAACATGTTCCAGAGAAGGGGTCATCTCAGAGACATATACCTGTCTCTCCAACATGTTCTATTTATGTTGCAGACAAAGTTTACATCCATAGATAGGACAATTCTGATGCTATTTGCTTGTTGATGTGCAGTAGGTCTATCAGTGCAGGATCAGAGTGTGCTTTGTAGGCCAGGCATAGATCGCCTCTCAGCAATCTGTAGGAGACAGAATAGAGGGATAGGGCCATACTTCTAAAATCTGGACAAAGCCATAAATAATTTGGGGACAAAGGCACAAAAATAGCGACAATTTTAAATATTGCTCTTACAAACTTCAAAAGTTGATAGAATAAAAGGTTTTGCTTTAGCATGAAATTTCTGAAGGATATGAAGTCTGAAACTCAAATGTCTGTCATCACTCTTTAATGACATGGTAATAATTTTCCAGAAAACCACAATTTTATGAAAAATGGTTAAAAAATATGAAGAAAATTTGGACATTCTGTGAACATCTGTACAGCTGAGAGGTATGGATAGGGCTTTAAGGCAGTCTGCACAGGACATGTGGTTTTCACCATGTATTCTTTTTGTGAAGAACTTCTGTGGATGCTCCAGTTGTTGCATATGCCTGGTCAGATACCAACCAAAGGTCATGTTGTACTCAATCATTGGTCTGATAAGGTTCAAGTACAGCAGAACAATGACATCCCTGGCCTAGATGTCATACCCTTGCATATAAGTTATGTAGTATAGAATGATTTCCTTACTACCATGGGCACATGATGGCCAAAGGCCACATTACTGTCTGCATGTGTTCCAAAATCCCTGATGACTGGGTCTACTCTTGAGGTATATTACCATTGTGGTAGCCATCTTCCCAAAGAATACTATCTAAGGTTTATTATCAAACTTACAAAATAGGTTTGAGGAGAGGGAAAAGATATGTGCTGAGCCAGTTATTTTTCTCTCAGTTTGTTTATTTTTGGTACTACCCTGTTAGACTAGGTGCTAATAGTGTTTATCACTACATTTGTGCCAACTGTTGTAGCCCATTACAGAGTGTATTAGAGCACAAAGAAATACAGCCGGGATATATGAATTTTATGTTTGTTAAGGATCAAATTAAACACAGGCGCTTACAAATGGATTATATTCCAAAGCAGTTAGATAATATTAAAATAAAGAATGACAGGGAGAACACAAAGCCCAAAACAAGTATTAAATGATTGATCTTTGAATATTGGTGGAATGAGATGATTTTTGTGACTACTTACAGAAACTTACATAAACAAACTGTGCACAGACAGATAGTCTTGGGCAGCTGGTAGATTTTGGCAATGTATGAAATGTGTTGTCTAAAATATGTCTGAAAAGGGTTATTTTTTTACCATACATATGCAATAAATATCACAGATGTATTGGCTGCCAGTGTTGTAACTAAGCAGATAAGATACAGTAGAAAGAAAATACTTTCTTGGTGAAGATGGTATGTTTGAAACTAAAGAGTCTTGATGGAAAATATGTTACTGGAGAAAGGAGATCTTTAATGACGTATCACACCTCCCTTAGTTTATATGCAACACATTGCAATTAAAATATCTAAACTACAGATAAAATGGCACATTAAGTTATCACACAGATAAACAATGTGAAGCATGTATAAACAAAAATACTTCATCTCTTGATGTGGGATATGTGCATCCACACCTCTTATAACTTTCTATCTCACCTTTGAGGTCACACATAAACAGATCAGAAAAAAAACATAGTTTTTAAAAGAAAAAAATCAATGTTTCTCTCTTCTTTGAGTCTTGTATGAGTCTGATATAACTGCAAACCTGCAGACATTTATATTTTTGCAAATGCTTGGATCATGTCTCTCTCTCTCTATCTCTCTCTCTCTCTCTCTCTCTCTCTCTCTTTTGTTTTTTTTTTTGTTTTTTTTTTTGCTTTAATACAAAATCTGTGTTCAAGCGCCATTTTACTTATTGAGACATCGATGACATGAGAAAATTATATACCGTGTATGATAATTTAATTCTGAGAAAGTAGCAGATAAATAAAAAGGACACTGGAGAAAAGTTATGTAAATGTCCATTTCATGTGTAGAGCATTTGGGATGGCACATATTATTGTCTGTACTTGTTAATTTTGCAGGTAGTACACAGGTAAAATCAAACATAAGGTTAAATTGAGACTTTTAGAATACAAAAGAATAAATGGTACATTGAAAATGGAATGTATGTGGATAGGCATTCAGTACACTAGATGGTATCATGGGAAAACTGATTTTAGTATGGTAGTAGTTCATTTTCCATAATTATAAATGGAGTCTGGCTAACCTGTTGTTTAGTAGAGGTCCTCACATTACCTAAGGATGTTAACCTGGAACTGTATTTACTCTCCTTAGAGGCAGGGCTGATTCCTAAATAAAACATGTTACTTCTCAGGGATATAAATATGGGTTTATACTGGTCTAGCTTGTAATGAGCATTTTGAAATGTAAATATATATTTTTTTATTATTAATAAAATGGATCATGTTTTGCAGTTTTGTTAATGACTCAGTGTCTTTCATATATTTTGGTACATCTGTTATATATTGTGAGAACAAAATACAGTTGTGTCTGTGTGATTCTGAATAAAAAGAAACAAACATTCACCACAATATACATACAGAGGTCCCATGATGGATCCCAGCCAAGAGATCTTCCATTCTGCTGATTGTTTTTTTGCAGCCATTCAAAGAGAGGCTGGAAATATTCAATGAGAGGGGCTGAATTCATTTTGGTTTCTCCGGTTACTTGTTCTAAGGCTTTTGTCCAGGATTCTGAGTTGCCGAGTTTCAGCATATCACTGGAATATATATAAAATGATAACATTAGCTACTTTAGTGCATATCATACTATATCATACTGCAAATCAACAACAAAACTGAAATGATCCTGCATTCCTGCATCATAGGACACATGAAAAATGAAATTAACCTGCAACCAAACATCATACATGATACACTATTCAAAAAATGTGAAAATGTACTGTGATTACTGGCTAGAAAAAAAAAAACACGCAAAAGTCTGAGTTCACTTTAGCTATATAAGACAATATAGATGAAACATCTCTGAATATTTTATCTGTTTCTCTGGGGTGTTACTGAAAGTACATTGAAGCCATTTACCCAGGACAGCATGTCTTTATAATAAAAAGGTTACTGGTAAAATGAATGCGTTGGTGAGGTTGTAAAAATCCAGTCATCTTTTTTCTAAATATGTATTATCATAAACAAAGACATTGGTAACCACCAAACTCTGGATCCCACCCAGTTCGGGATTGTGAAAGGCAGATCATGCCTCCTGAACCTGACTGACTTCTTTGAGGCAGTCACCAAAGCCGTAGATGAGGGTAAGGTGGTTCACACAGCCTATCTTGACCTCGCCAAGGCTTTCAACACCATCCCCCATTCTGGAATTATAGCTAAACTCACTAAACTAGGTATAAATCCCTATGTCACAAGATGGGTTGCCAACTGGCTCACTGATAGAACCCACACTGTAAAAGTTGCAGATTTCAAATCTGACCTCAAAGCAATGACAAGTGGAGTATCACAGTGTTCCATCCTGGGACCTCTCCTGTTTGTTATCTACTTCTCTGAGGTACAGGCTAACACAAAAGGCCTCTGGCTAACGAAGTTCACAGATGACTGCAAACTAGGAGCCATAGTCAAGTCCCCAAATGATGTGGACATCCTACAGAAGGGCCTCGCTGAGACAGATGCCGTGTGTCAGGGCCATGGCCTCAAGCTCAATGCCAAAAAGTGCAGTGTCATCTCCTTTGGTAATAACTCTGTACCCATGAACTACCACATAGGCAGCAATCTGCTTAACACCAAATGTGTGATAAGAGACCTTGGGACCCAGGTGGACAGTAGTCTCTCCTTTAATGGTCACATTGCCACAGTAGTCAGGAAGTCCTTCTACGTGGCACAACTCGTCATAAAAGGGTTCTCATCCAGGAAAAAAGAGGTCATTGTTCCCCTCTACTCAACACTCATTAGACGCATTATAGAGTACAACACCTCTTTTGGAATGTACCTCACAAGACATCTGCAGCAGCTGGAGAGGCCACAGAAGTACCTCACAAAGAGGATTACTGGCCTCAAACAAATGCCCTACACTGACCATCTCAAAAAACTCCAGCTTTACTCCGTAGCATATCGCCTACTCCAAGATGATCTCTGCCTAACATATAAAGCTATGTCAAACCCAGAGCTGTTGGACATGCTACCCCTAAAGAAATCCCAATCCCTACGAGCTACACGCTCTAGGGACCTAAACCTTGTCACCACAATAAACAGGATATGCTGGAGGGATAGATTCCTGTCCCAGAGACTTCCCATACTGTGGAACAGGCTACCCATCTATGTCAAGCAAAGTTCTTCATTAGCACTCTTCAAGAAAAATCTTGATGAGTGGATGAGAAATAGGAAATACACCCCGGGGATCACTTCTGTGTCTCTGCTTGACAGTGGCACAGGAAAATAACTTTCTTGGGTGGCGTAAACCAGGGAATCTTGTTAGCTAGGCTTATGTAAGCCCTTGGGCCGATAGTCTAGTACCTACCTAAGAACGTGTGTATATGGATTACAGGAGATCTCTTTTGAGATCTAAAAATATGTTGCTGCCCAATGCCCATATATGAAGTACCTGTTAACATCTAGTGGAAATCAGAAGGCCATCTGGAGTTACATGATAAAAATAGTTATGTTAGGCAAGTGAAACAACTAAGCCTATTTTAAGAAAACATTTTGAGATGTTGCTTATGTATAACAATCATGGATGCACTATGCTTGTCATGGTACAAATGTTTAAATGTATAGCAAAAACAAAATATAACCCATTTTTGTAATCAGGAAATTTCAGAGGCAAATAATCTATATAAATATGCAGTGTAAATCTGCTTAATTTGTGAATTAGAAGGAAGTTAGGGTTTGTGTTAATAAGTACAAACATATATACCTACATACACACATAACTACATACGTACATACATACATACATACATACATAGAGATATTTCAAGCCCTTCTAGCCTGCCAATATACCAAAACACTTGTTCCCCATAAGTTTCCAGGCCGTTCTTGAAAAATACCTAAACTAATGTTTGTTTTAATGTAATATGGCAGTCTGTTCCATGTATCCGCTACTCTCTCAGAGAGCCAGTTAGTACACTTCTCATTCCTATCGAAATTTCTACATAGGTTGTCTGAATCCTAAACATTCCCAGAAATATTTGTTTCCTCACTGCCCTTTATACCTGAATACGGTCCCCTCTTAAATATCTACACGAGACAATGTACAGGTTCAGTTATTTTAGTCTTTTATAATAACTTAAATGTTCACATCCATGGAAGCTCTTGGTATATTTCTATTGTTCTCTTTCCAGCTTAGTCATCCAATAGTTGAACACACCAATAAGCAAAAAATAACAGCAAACCTTGGATCCTGGACTCTTCAAAATAACTTTTAATAAATAAAACTTGATCAAACAGGAAGACACACCACGATAAAAGCCACAGATACTGAGCGCTTTCACCCGCTAAACAGGGGCATCATCAGAGTACAAAAAAACATAGCTGATCATCCCTTATATATACTAAACTCAAAACCATTTAAGTAGATAATTGAATAATAATTAAAAGTAATCAAACAATCAGTTCATCACATCTTTAAAGAGGCAGTGAAAATACACAACCTACATTATTGAAAGGACTGACAGAGAAATATAAAATGTTAAATATAAATCTCTCTAAAATCGAATGAATAAATAAATAAATAGCCTGGTAAGAATTGAAAATTGTAACAATAGTATATGTCAATATAAATATAATATAAATATAACTTAATATAATAAATATATATAAATATAAATACAAATGCAAATGTAATTATGTGTAAATATAGATATAAATATATAAATAAGAAGTACTGATGTTAAATATTAATTAAATAAATAAATAGTGTAGTCATAATTATGTATATAAATGATTATGTTGTAATTATATACATATAGTAATGATAAAAACTTGTTAAAAATATATATGTATATTTGTATTATGTAAAAAGAACTTGTTAGATACTATAATGGTCACTACATAAAATAAGCTTTCAAAATTCAAATAAATATCTACACGAGACAATGTACAGGTTCAGTTATTTTAGTCTTTTATAATAACTTAAATGTTCACATCCATGGAAGCTCTTGGTATATTTCCATTGTTCTCTTTCCAGCTTACTGATGTTTGTTTTCTTATAAGGTTTCCATATTCTTATTCCATAATCAAGTTTGGGTATAATGCAACTCGCAAACAATGACTTTATTCTTTCTGATTTCCTAGATTCTATAAAACTTTTTATACAGTCTATAGTTCTATGACTGTCATTAACCGACTGGTTGATATGATTAGTGTAGATCCGAGTACACGTGCCTTGTGCTGTGTCTTTAAGAAGCATGTCAAAGACGTAACGTGCATGCATAAATGTCAAGCACGTGCCATTCCTAGTGCCGTTTTGAGAGTGCAGCCAAAGAGTAAACATGTATGATTACATTGTATATGTTACTTAAGTTAAAGTCAGTAAACTTCTATTGTGATGTGTTTGTATAAAATAAAGCTGCTTGAACAGAACCCATGAAAACTCTTCTATTGTGTCCAAAGTAGGAGAGCAACATGGTGTCAGAACCAGGATTGCAGAGGATGAGATATGGAGCCATGAGGTACATAGAAGACAGTGAAGATAAACTAAAAAAATGAGCACAAAAAAGAGACAGAAAAGAATCAAAGGTAACGAGAATTCACATGAGCTACTTATTTTATAAGAAAGGTAAAACGGAGCATCACAAGGGCACAGACTGCATTGTTAAACAAGCAGGAGGCATAAAAGGTTTCTTAACTAAGGGAAATTTTTAAAATAATGACATTTGAAAGAAACAATTATCAGAAAAGCAAAACAAGCATGTTTCAGGGCAAAACAGCCATGTTTAGAGTAAAGCGAGCATGGGAATGAAAAGAGATTAAATGAGCAAAACAAATATAATAAGGAAATAAGGACACATTAAGCATAAATAAAAGCAAGGTGCCTGTATGTTTTTTAGCAAAGTGCTGTGTTTTGGGAATAACTGCAGCTTCATATTGTATCAAGAGCACAACTAAAGTTATTCAAAGTATCTCAAAGTGTGTAAAAGTGCTTACAGTGTGTGCTTATTACTGTATATATTCTGAAGGGTTTCTTTATGTGCAAAGTGCAACTATTTCATGAAGTACAGTCAAAGTATAGCCATTTCAAAAAGTTTCTTGTGCTTGGTGTGTCTATTTGCAAAGTGCTGCCATTACAGAGTGTTTCTTGCACTGTAAAGAGTTGCCTAGCAAGGTACCGCCATTTTGGGGAGATTTCAGTATGCTGTGTACAGTTTATTCGCAAAGTGTAATTACTTCAAAATGTTACTGACAATGAACTTCTCTTACACAGTTCATTTGCATCATGAAGTCATTTGAAATGTTTCTTAAAATGATGATAAATTACTTTGGCAAGACAATTTCAGGAGTGTTATAGTGCCCTAGAGACTTATTTTGCAAAGTCCAGTTACATAGAGGCTTGCATCGTGCAGTTTTTGATATGTTTCTTATGCTGATAAGAGGTGATTTCTTGCAATACAGTCATTTTAAGAATATCACAGTACCCTGGAGAAACTTACTTTGCAAAGTTCAGTTGTACAGAGGCTTACTGTGCTATTGGGCAGAGTTACAAATACTGGCATAAAATACTAGCATATGTGTACGTGTATGTATCTGAGCTTATTTCCAAACCCCTTTACTGGTATGTGTTAATATAGCAGACAGATTTCAAAAACCCTTACCACTTTGATCAGAATATTGCAGAGAATTGGAGAATATTTGAGTAAGAGTATGATATTTTTATACAAGCAGCTTATTCAGACGAAGATTCATGCACCAAGGCATTCATTTTGTTAAACTTAGCTGGGTCAAAGGCCATAGAAAGAGAGTGTTCATTTGAGTATGCACCAGCAGTATATGAGGGAAAAGGTAAAAAAACATCATATTGTTGTACAGGCTGAATCAAGGGAAGACTCCGAGTGTTTGAAGCGCAAGTTCAGAGAGATGTGTAACCCCCAAACAAATATTACATTAGAGTGGTATTTGTTTAAGATGACAGATCAGAAACCAGGGGGAAACTTTTGCAGCTTAAATAACTGGCCAGAGAAACAAAGCTAAAACGTGTCAATTTGGTGACTTAAAAGATGAGTTAATAAAGACAGGTCATGTATGGTATTAATAGTGCTACTGGGAGAAAGATCTTGCTTCATGACAGCGATTTAACGTTGAGTAAAAGGTATAGAGATTTGGCAGATCCATGAAGTGGCAGAAAAACACACAAGTATGCTTGTAAGTGACAAAAGCATGGTTTCAGCAGGCTCCAGAACAAATGTAGATAGTATGAAACATATGGCAAACAGAAGTAGGCCTAAGCAAATGCCAACCACAGCCCCTGCTGGCTCATCAAGGAAGTACGTAGTTTTCCAGCAAGTTCTAAGACCTGTTCAGTTAAAGGAGCATGCTCAGTACAGTACAAGCATGAATCAGCAAAACCCAAGTCCTGCTTTATTGTTAACTGTCGCAATTGTGGTGCAAATCATGAGTCTAAAAGAGAGAAATGCTTAACATTTGGGCAGCAATGCCACAAGTGTAAAAAATGGAACCATTTTCAAAATTTTTGAAAATCAAGTAAACCTCATGCAGTTGTAAAGAAAGGTAACACAAAAAAGCAGGTTGATCAAGTAGAGACAAATCAGTCAGCTTTCTATGTAGACGGTGTATCAGCGGTAATTGTTGAAAGAGTCGTTGCAGTGAATTTATTGGCAAAAAGCTAGGTGTTCTGTACTGTCCGGATCAATGGTAAATCCACAGAGCTTAATGTAGACACTGGTTCAAAGTGTAATGTTATATCAACAGACACATTTGCTAAACTGAGAACTAATGAGCAACTCAATGTGGCCAGTAGTGCAAAATTTGTTGCTTATGGAGGTGAAGAAATTCAAACTGAAGGTTCAGTGATGCTTTCATGTTATTTGGCCAAGAACTGTTACAACTTATTATTCTCTGTAGTCCAAAGGCCAGTACAGTCTTTATTGGGCCTCAAAGATCATTTGAGAATGAATCTTCTTTCTTTTACCAAAGAAGTTCATCTCATAAGTGCATCTCCGAATTCCAATTTTTCTGAGGCCATTTTATGCTGATGTTTATGATGACAGGTTGGGCAAACTTCCAGTTGTGTATTCTATGACGTTAGATCCAGAGGTCACTCCACTGATTAGACCGGCAAGAAAAGTGCTGATAGATATGCAGAATAAAATCAAGACTCAAGTGGATAAAATGGTGCAGCAAGGTGTGATTTGTCCAGCTGCAGTACCAACTGAATGGGTGTTTGTGGTAGCAGCTCACAAAAAAGGCTCAGATGATATCAGAATATCTATTGACCTATAAGATTTGAACAAGGCATTGAAGAGACCGCATCATCCAATGTGCACAGTCAAAGAGGTCACAGCTATAATACTGAATGCCACTGTTTTTCTCTGTCTTGGATGCAAAAAGTTCATTTTGGCAAGTGATGCTTGATCACATATCCTCATTACTAATCTTTTTTGGCAGATACAGATTCCTAAGGATGCCATTTGGAATAAATTATGCAAATGAAGTCTTCCAGCATGCAATGGAGCAAATGTTTTGGGGTTATCCTTGTGCCATAATAGTAGATGATTTATTGGTTGGAGGCAATGGTGAAGTAGACCATAACAGAAACCTAAAGAGAGTTCTAGACAGTGCATGTTATGTAAATTTAAAGCTCAATCCTCTGACATGCAAATTCAGGCTACCAGAAGTTACATATGTAGGTCATTTATTTACCAGTACTGGTTTGAGACCAGATTCGACCAAACAAGCAGCTATCCTTGAAATGTCATCACCAGACAATTTTTAAGTTCTACGTTTTCTAGATATGGTCAACTATTTAGGCAAGTTTATACCAGACTTCAGTGTGTTGACAGCACCTTTAAGAGAGCTAATGCACAAAAATGTTGCATGGTCATTGTTGGACCACCACCAGAAGGCATTTGAAGTCCTTAAGCAGAAAATTGCCACCCCACCTACATTAAGATACTATGATGTGAACAAACCAGTCACTCTTTTCTGTGATACTTCAAGAGGGCAGACCAGTAGCTTATGTATCTAGAACACTTATGCAAACTGCGATGCAGTATGCTCAGATAGAGAAAGAACTTTTGACAATTCTATTTGCATGTTCCAAGTTTCATGATTACATTTATGGTCGAGCTAGTCAGATTGAAACTGACCACCAACCTCTAGTTACTATTCTAAGAAAGCCTATGCATTCTGCTCCAGCAAGATTACAAAGAATGATGCTCAAATTACAAAAGTACAATTTCAAAATGGTCTATACAAAAGGCAAACTACTCTATCTGTCTGATACCTTATGTAGATCACACAGAAATATGACAGAACAGCTTGACACAGAGAATTTTGATTTTTGACATGATGGCAGTGCGTCATTTTTCTACCACTAGGTTTGATTAGTTAAGAGAGCAAACAAAGACTGGTCCTATTTTGCAAAAGCTTAATCACTACATTACTGTTCAATGGCCATCAAAGCAATCTAGTGTACCACCTAAAGTGCAAACCTATTTTCCTTACAGATATGAAATGTTGATGGAAGATGGCATTATTTTCAAAGGTCCTAAAATTGCTGTCCCTGTTTCTTTACAACAAGAATATGCCCAGATTTTGCATTATGGTCACCCAGGTACCGCATCCAGTAAGAGAACAGCACGAGAATTAGTCTTTTGGATTTCATTACTGTGAGACATTGATAAAGTACTATCTTCTTGTTCAGTATGTAATAGCACTAGACCGCAATTGCAAAGAAATCCACCTCAGCTAAGTCAAGTCCCTGAACTACCTTGATCAACAGTCGCCACTGATATCTTCGAGTGGAACAATCCAAACTACTTGGTGTTGGTAGAATCTTATTTGAATTGGTTTTTGACTGACTTACTACCTAACCTTACATCCACTACTGTTATTACTAAGTTGAAACGTCATTTTTCAGTCCATGGTAGTCCACACAAAGTTATCTCTGACAATGGTACTCAATTTAATAGTCAGTTGTTTCAGAAATTTGCAAGAGAATGGGACTTTGTACATGTTACTAGCAGTCCTGAATATGCACAGTCAAATGGTCTAGCTGAGCATGTAGTGCAGAGTGCAAAACAGTTACTTGAAAGGTCAAAGTGTGACAATACCAATGTCAATTTGAATTTTCTTAATCTCAGAAACATACCCTGTGATGATATTTTTGGCTCATCTGCTCAAAGACTTCTTTCCAGGCAAACCAGAATGACACTGCCCATTAGTTCCAGTTTATTGAGGCCTAAAGGTAAGAAGAACAGAACCATAAAGGTTCAACTGTTCAAGAACTGTTCAATCCAGAACTCTAGTTATGACAAATCAAGTAGATTTCTTTGCCCGGTGAGGGAAGGAGAAACAGTGACAATGCAAATGGCGAAAGGTTTCTACTGGATTGGTCAAGTTACATCTATATGTGCTGAGCTGACATTCTACCTGGTAGAATCCAAGGGTATGGAGTACAGGAGAAATTGCAGACATTTACTTCCTATACCAGAATCATCATCACAACATTGTTTAATGACAAAAGCTCTAAATCTCAGAGTGAACTAAATGTTGTTTTCATTCCAGAGTGTGTTCCTATCTCTGATTCCATTTCTGAAGATGTTTCAGACAATTCAAAGACCGAACATTTTACAGAGACAGCTCCAGTTGTTAAGTCTTGTTCCCAGTTTTATGTCACATGATATGGACAATTATCCATTCCAGTGTGAAATATACAGTAACATGGACTTAACTGTGTATATATGTATCTTATTTTGTGTAAATGCATGATAGAGAATTGTGTGTGATATCTGCATGCGAAATAGATTCATAACATTGCATGTTTTATTTTTAAAAGGGAGGATGTAGATCAGAGTGCACATGCCATGTGCTGTATCTATAAGAAGCATGTCAAAGAAGTAATGTGCATGTATAAATGTCAAGCACATTCATAGGTTCATAGTTGTTTACTAGGCTAAGGACCACAAGGGCCTTTTTAAGTCTAGCCATGCATCCCAAATCTCTGGCAAGTTCTACTACCCTAGATAAGTGTAAGCATGGGCCTGGGAGATGAACCATTTACAAGTTACCTGTTTGCATCAGAGACATAGGTGATAAACCAGGGATGAATTTCCAGTTTCCTATCCAAATGTCCAAGTTGCACTTGAATTGGATTAGGGAGAAACTCTGCTTCACATGGATGGGAGCCTATTCCATAGATGGGGTAGTCTCTAGGATACATACCTATCTCTCCAGCAGGTCCTATTTATATAATAGGGCAAGGTTTAAGTCTTTAGAATGGGTAATTCTGGTAGTGTTTGTTTTGTGGATATGCAGGAGGTCCATCAAAGTGGGGTCTGACAATGCTCTGTATGCCAAGCATAGATCTCCCCTCAAAAGCCTGTAGGAGACAGAGTACAGGGACAGGGCCTTGAGACAGTCTGCATAGGACATATTACTTATGCCCTGTATTCTTTTAGTGAGGAACCTCTGTGTACGTTCCAGTTGCTGGATATGCCTGGTTAGGTACATACCAAAGGAGGCACTGTACTCAATGATAGGTCTGATGAATTTTTAAAAATAATAGCGAGTACCACTACGAGCAACTATAACACAGACTCAAGCAAATCGTCTTGAACACAGGTTTAATTAGTGCTTTCGGTGAAAACTATGTCCCACCTTCTTCAGACAAAGACAAATCAATTAAAACCCTTTATATACATTAAATGTGCATCAATTAATCAATTAAAAATTCAATTAAAAATCAATTTAAGAAAAAGCTTGTCTTTAAAGAGCCATGCCATATTACTCTGCACTCCTATAATACACAGTATGTTACAATATAAACAAAACACAAATATAGACAGTTTTTCAAACATATTGAAATAAATATACTCCAACCCTTATTTATCTATTCAAGGCTAAGCGTTTAAGGATACATTTTATAGAAATATATTCATTTAGGCTGGGATATATATGTGCTTCAGTTCTTATCTGCCATTTAATTTTATCTATTTCTACAGTGGCTGAAGATTTGCTTGAGTCTGTGTTATAGGTGCTCGCAGTGGTACTCGCTATTATTTTTAAAAGTTTAGTGTTTTTTGCAGTTTACTATAGGTCTGATGAATGCCGAACACAGTGGAACAATGACTTCCTTGGACTTAGATGCCATACCTTTGTTTATAAGTTGCACAACATAAAATGATTGTCTTACCACTGTAGACACATGATGATCAAAGGCTAGATTACTATCTATGTGTGTTTCTAAGTCCCTGACTACTAGGTCAACTCTGAGGACTGTATTGTCAATATGATAGTTACCAGGGATGGATGACTTCCCAAAGGATACTATTATGCATTTCTTGGCATTTAGTTTTAGTCCATGACTCTGACACCAGTTGTTTGTCTGTGTCAGGCCGTCCTGGAGAACATTTGTGTCAGTGTGAGATTCAATGAAAGCTCCTAATCTGCATTCATCTGTAAATTTAGTCAGCCAGAGACCACTGACATTGGCCTTGACTTCTGAGAAGTAAATTCCAAAAACGAGCAGTTCAAAGACTTATGCCTGAGGGACTCAACTTGTGACTGGTCTCTTTGTAGAGGTGGACTCCCCAGTTCTTACTTCTTTGGTCCTGTCTGTGAGCTACTTGGCTATCCAGTGGGTGACATATGGGTCTGTACCTAAACTCTTGAGTTTGTCAACAATGCCTGAGTGGGGTATTGTATCAAATGTCTTGGCCAGGTCAAGGTAGACATGTCCAAAGCATTTGACATTGCCATTCCTAGTGCCATTTTGAGAGTGCAGCCAGAGAGTAAGCATGTATGATTACAGTAGTTAGTTTGTATATAAGTTACAGAATCAACAAAGCGTTCAGTCTACAAATAACTGCTGAATGGAATACTACAAGAACGCTGGTCCATAAACTCCTGGGGTGATGAAATCACTCTTTGTCAGAACTGCCAACAAAATCAAAGTGGCACAGAAAGTTAGCATAAAAAATCTCCTTTTAATGTAAAATTCCACAGTTTAGTATAATAGTTAAGCGCTTTCACCCACTGAATGTGGGCTTCATCAGAACACCTAATAACATCTCTACTACGATTTAAATACTTCATTTTGGTGCCAACTGAATGCTACAAGTTTTCTTAAAGAGATCCATGCACTAAAAAATAACATATAATATAAATGTCTCTGTATACATACTGTTGCATCCTAAAACAAAAATGCACTGGTATAAAAGATTAAAACATTAATACAAAATATAAAATATAAAATGTGAAATATAATATATGTAACACAACACACTTCTTCAATGAGCATACTGTGAATAAACCCTTCAACTATTCACATATTTAAAATGCTTGTATACCAAATCTAATTACATATACAAATACAGTGTCATTCCTTACGTTAGGAAGTTCTAACACTACTATTCCCACTGTTGTAAATATTCCTTTACAAATAGAACATTGCAAGTAAGAAACTATTACACAAAAATAATACCATTAAACTGGTGAAAATTGTATATATAATAACAGTATTCAATAACTGAATCTGCGAATAGTCTGTTATGTATGCATTATCTGTTTCCTAACTAATAGTGGTTTTATAGATATGTGGTCATTAAGGCCCGGTGGTGTCGATGCATCAGTAAATAATTGCCACCAGACTTTTTTGTACTCTAAAGTGGCCTTGTAATTACCTCTTCTAGGGTCTATTTTGATGTTCTCCAAGATGGCAAATTTAAAAATGTGGCTGTCCCCACATTTTTCTATATGCCTATGAAGGACATTGTTGATGTCTTTTCTCCGGATACTATATAGGTTATCATAAATTAGTTTTCTAAAACTTCTCTCAGTTTTCCCTATATAATATCCAGTGCATGTCATGCATTTCACCAAATAAATCACTAATTTGGAGTTGCAACTACCTTGTCAAATTTTAATCCTAGTTTTATTGATTTTATCAAGTATAATCCCTTCATCTTCCATTATTGCATAACATTGGTTACAACATCCACATTTTTTGTGTGCTTTTTACTATAGTCAAAAGTTTCCCTGCTGTCCCTTGCTCCAAATACATTTTGATATTACGGCCCATTTTATACACAAACATAGGCTTAGGACCTATGATGTCCACTATCTCTTGATCGACCAACATGACATTCCAGTTATTAATCATAATGTTCTTAACCTTATTAGTGAATGGACCATATTCAAGAATGCATGCTCGATGAAATGAATCATTAGTAGAATTCACCTTTTCTACTCTAATAGGGTTTATAATCTTCCTATTTACTCCCAATAGTGGAGAATACTTGTGTCCCCATTCCTTAATGATGTATTTCCTAACATCAGCCATCATAATCTTACAGTAACCCCTTTCTTCAAACAGATCTGTAATAAAATCTATCTCTTCTATCATATCTGTATGCACAAATGTCATTCTTGCTGCTCTAATGCATTGTCCTTTATAAATATTATATAATAATTATCTAGGGTGGTTACTAGTATATTCTAAATACCCATTGGAAAAGGTGCTTTTTCTATAAATGCGGGATTTGAAACCCTTATCTCCATTGGAGATGTAAGTGTCCAGATATGCTATGCCTTCACTATTGCTGGTTATGTTGGACTGGGAAGAGTCTGTAGTCTTCAAAAGTGCTTATTATAAACATGTCAGATACTATTCTCGCTTTTTGGATGACATTTATCTCCTTTGGGATGGAAGTCCAGAGTGCTTAAATAATTTTATTGAATATTTGAAACACAGTAGTGATTATCTTAGGTTCACTCATTCCAACAATAGTGAAGGCATAGCATAGCAAGCTGTTATGTCTGAGAATAAATTTTATAATCTACAGACAGTTTATCAATTTGTATGTCTGTACTCCTACCATATCTTATGTATCTATAAAATGGTTTATTATTCATTTATTTATTTATTTATTTAACATTTGTTTACTGGAAAGTCCGACTTGGAACAAAGCCAATTTTCAGTGGAGGCCTGGGGAGAAATGCTTTAGATGCATGTATTTGAAATGTGGGAGGAAACCGGAGCACCTGGAGGAAACCCACATGAACGCAGGGAGGACATGCAGACTCCACACTGAAGGCACTCCAGCAAAGAATCAAACTGGAAAACCTCTTGCTATGAAGCAACAATGCTACCGCTGCACCACTACACTGTATTATGCTCAATATATTTATATAAATGTTCTTTTTTTCTTAATCTTGTCTCACACTAAGTTTAATTGTCTGTCCAGCTTGTTTATTTCAGTTTTCAAAGTTGTAGTTTGACCTGTTTTCTATTTCTTATATTTTTTTGTCTCTCACCCAAGTCACATCAAACATCTGAGGTGTACACAGTTGATAAAGTAGCTGTCATTGATGATGCAAAGGCTTTCAATGGATGAAAGTGACTTTTCCCTTCTGGTATATAAGCAGTAGTAAACAGTCATTGATCTGTTGTGGCATTTAGCACTGTCACACAATGTATTTTGTATTTACTGAAACAAGTATAAAATACACCATATGCTATGGTTTATTCTTGTATGAATGTGTATGTGGGAGAGGAGTTGTAATGCCTTTAAGGGTAAGATATTGGTCATAATGTATTTCTGTTTCTCTTTCCATCACAGTCAGACATCAGGATTGTACTAAATAAGTGGATATCTATGGTGGTCTGGACAAGATTTGTGTGAAGGCAAGTACCCAATAGCAGAGTGGTGCAGCATATAGTGTTTCATCTCACGGTTCTTGGCTCTATGAGTTCATGGCTATGTTTATTCTGTGTGGCATGGTCTGCATACTCCCTCTAGTGTTGTGTGGGTTTTATTCAGCTGCTCTAGTTTCCGTCAAAATCTCCAAAACATGCCATAGATGAATTGGCATTTCTTAGATTTGTACATACATAAGTGTTCAGTGTGTGCACGTGTGTGTGTGTGTGTGTGTGTGTGTGTGTGTGTGTGTGTGTGTGTGTGTGTGTGTGTGTGTGTGTGTGTGTGTGTGTGTGATTTTATGTGTTTGAAAGTTTGAATGTCTGGGAATGTGTGTGCCTAGGTGTCTGAATGCATGTATGTGTTGGTGTATGTTACATGGACTCATAGAGAAAACACTACCATAGTCAAGTCTGAAAGAACAGAATTCAATTCAGTGACATTGTATGTGCCACTAATGAGGTATTTTTTTATCTGGGAGGAATTCTCTTGTCTCTGAATCTAAATTTATCTAACATGCTATTTACCTATCCCACTTTAAAGGATAGAGAGGTTCTATGAATCTCGCTTAATACTTCTAATCTCTGTCAACAATGTAAATGAACTACAAAATTTGATACAAGAATAAATTATCAAACTAGAAATGCAGTTAGGAAAAGATGAGCTAAAACGTAATGTTAGGAAGGGAAAAATCATTATCTTGGCTCCTTTTCATTCCTAAAAATATATTGCCATTAATATCACATTTCTAAGTAAGACAACATTGAAAAAATATTTCAAACAAAACAATTTAGTGTGTTTATTGATGAACAACTAACATTTGACTATGCATTCATTATGTACATAGAAAAGAAAACAGAAAAACTTGAACGCTTCATAAAGTAAAAGCCATCACTTAGAATCTTCTCACTAACTATAGTTAAAAGTTACCTTTTAACTACACTTTTATTTGTAACCCCCCCATTCTTGTTACAATACAAAAAATAAGTTTTATAAATTAGAACAATGCTACAATAACATTGCCAAATTTGCCTTAAAGCAGCCTAATTCTGGTTATCACTGCATATCCACAAAGAATATAGGAAGGTGAGGACTTCATAATACCTTATTAAACTCTGAATTAAAAGTGGCTTGCAATGTCAGTAATAAACTAGACACATGTCCTTCACTTACTTATCTTTTCTTAATCTACATCCTCATAAGACCACTTATGTCCCAAAACAAAGATATGATGTATGCACAGAAGGGCCACATTCATTTTGGTGACACCTGTCTTGATTATAAAACTCTAGCATGATATTCTAGTAGTAATCCATCATGAACATAGCCATAAATTATTTCTTAATAAAATAAAAATATATTACAATAAAAGTTGAATGTGCTCGTTTTCCCACATAACATAAATATGCTTCCAACATCAGTTTGATTCTTACATTATCATTTCATAGTAAAATTTACATCATTATATAACTGATGTGTGGTCACTATTTATCTACAGTTTTCAGTTTCCTTTCATTCTTTATAAATGTACCTATATATGTGCCTCGCCTACTCAGAACCATGTATAGGGTGGGGCAAAGAGGTTGGCTTCCTCAGGTACTCATGCATAAGGTGTCAATGCTGAAGCAGAACAACAGTATAACTGTACAGTTTGACACTAATGCGATGCTGATATTCATTCATTTAAATAAGATTTTTCACAGTCTTCATTTTTATTTCTCAATTTTAGTTTGAATAGGAGGCCAGGGTGCCAATTACTCTACTGTTATGCATCTACTTGTCCTTTATTCCTTATTAACTTGAAAGTACTTATTCTTACCACTATCAGTTTGCCAAATACATTCTCCTTTTTTCACTCTTTTAAAGAATTGTACTACCACGTCTTCTATTAATCATCTCTCATTTGTTTTAATAGTTATATATAATGGCATTCCATCCTACAAGGAAAATTGTATTATGTCATTTGGAAGTTTGTATTTTAATGCATTACTATATCTCTATTAATATATATATCAGCTTGGTTGTTTATAGTGTTGCAGTGCCTACATTCTCATGGCGGGCCTGTGATGACCACTCACATTGAACAAAAGCATATTTAATATGTAGAAACGGCTGAACTCCTTACATTACAAATATTTCCTAGATGATTTTAAATCAATAGTTATAGTTGAATAATCTTGTATATTGTATCATACTACACTGTAACTTCTTGTATCTTTGTTGCATGACTAATTTTCCCATAGGCATGTGATGAAAAGGTACTTTAGCCCAGCTGGGCTATCCTGGCTATCAAATGCAATTAAATAAACAAAATAAAATACATTAGAACTAGTAGCACAAGGGCTGTAATTTCATGGGCAGCCATCTGCAGGAATGTAAGCTAGCAGCCATCTGCCTATGCTGCTCTGTGTGCCTTCATAGTCAATAACACTTTGAATACTATATAATGGGATGTAGAATGTATGGCAAAGTTATTGCATGGCTAATGTTAGGGTTAGTTGGGGGTCTGGATAAATGGGGGGCTTCTACTGGTGTTGTAAAATAGGGGGACAATGGTCATCACTGATGAGGGTATAAATTGAACCTGCTTTACTGTCAATTTTTACTTTCAGCACTAGATTTACTTTTCCATAACTTTTTACTGTTGAAAAGAGATCCCTCATGCAAATCTTGAAAGCAGTTACTATTGGCAGTACCATTCAAAACATTGTACTTACTACAGAGGGACTTGTAAGTAATTAGGGAGGGTATGCTCCTGATGGCACGGTGGCTCTGTCTCGTTCCAGCATCAGGAACTTGAGTTCTGCAAAAAGCCAAACATCCAAGTGTCCCTAAACTCAGTGTTTTATATTATACAGAGAAACACTAGTCCAGGACTGACAAGAAACACTTCTAGATGGAGAAAAGTGTTTGATTAATGTCTGAGGCTTTAGTTGTTAGTTTTCAGTCCAAGTTTAGAAGTGCATGATAGAAGTTCTGGAGGTGTCTGTTGTTAATTTGCCTAGGTGTAATAATACAATGTGGAAATAATGCCACATATTCATTTGACTAGACAGTATTTGGTAATGGATTTAGACAAGATAATAGCATTAACTGCATAATCAGACTGATTGGTTGCCAACCAATCAACATGCTATAATCTAAGAGAGGTTGGATCAGTCCTAACTGGCAATGATAGGTGTTGGCTAAGGTCTTTTATCACCCTAGTGACAGAATAGTTTATTTACAGTGGCTGTAGAGCAGGGTAAACTGCCACTTTCAAGAAAAGGAGTAGTAAGATTCCACTAAATTTACTGATTAGAGGCAAGAGTTCTATCTCAGCTATTTCAAAATTATGCGCTTTAGACATTTTTAAAACTGATAACTTCTTTGTTTTTGGTAAGTTATATCTGAGCATCTGTGAATCCATATGCTATATTCTAAAAGGACTTGGGCATGGAGTAACATGCCATGCTGAGTAGTTATTCCACAACCGAGTCCAGAAATAAGAGATCTTCCACTCCTCATTCAGTACGTAGTAATGGTGACTGTCACAGTTCTATACCTGATTCCAAAAGGGGGATCAGATCCATCACACTGAAATAATTTAGCAGTGTACACTGTTAAAGCTCATCAATGTGCAATGCTGAACCATTAGAGAAGCTCACTGAATGCAGTAGGCTTTCCGGTGAGGCTGAAGCTCCACCTGTATATAAAACTAGGTACTCCAGGCACTACCTTTTGAGAAGGCAGACTGCCTGCGACACCAACTTACATATATAGGTAATGCTATACTGCAGGTTAGAGAGTTGGGAGGAGCCAGACTGCCTGCAATACCAAGTTACATATACAGGTAATGCTATACTGCTGGTTAGAGAGTTGGGAGGAGCCAAACTGCCTACAATACCAACTTGCATATACAGGTAATGCTATACTGCAGGTTAGAGAGTTGGGAGGAGCCACACTGCCTGCAATTCCAAGTTACATACACAGGTAATGCTATACTGCAGGTTTAGTTGGGAGGAAGCCTAGGAATATACACATGCATGTGTGGAGTGTGAATTATTTGTGACAGCATGCAGTGTCCTGATTGTTAACAATAAATCCACTTCCCTGGTGAATGAGTAGCCTTGCATGCCCGTCCCTTGTCATGGATGGGGAGAATGTAGGTGTGATGACAATGCTTGCTATCATGACTGCATTCATCAGTCTGCTGTACAGGTGGAGCTCCCTGGACAGCATCATGTCCATACTTCCCTGTATGTCATACCTTCTCTGCCTGCAATACCAGGTCTGATATGCAGGTGGTACTGCTGTTCTAGAGAACTTTAGCCAAACTGAAGACCTGATGTGTCCTCAGGTAAGTTTGGCCAGTGCTAAGTATGGACATTGCATGCTATGGAATCACATTACAGTACTCTGCTCAGTTCTTGGAATTGAAAGGTATTGACCTGGATGAACCCCTCCCCTGGAATTATGTCATAAAGAGGACAAGGTGAACTCCACAGTTCTGAGTAGTGAGAGAAAAATGGTGTATTCTGTCTCCGCTGTTATTCCTTTTCTATTAGAATTTGGCCACATACATCAAAAAGAGCCATTCTGGGTTCTGTATCCTTAATTAGTGGCAATGTCTGCTAGGATAGCTATAAAATATGGAACACGTTAATCTGAGTTTGCAAAAATAAACAAAAAGGTATTCTGAAAACAAAGAACTTTTTTGGTAATAATGCCATCATTTGTTTGGTGACTACATGCATGTACAGCAAGTTCTAAACCAAAAGCAAAGCAGAGAAGGGAAGTCTGCCGTCTATCCGTGGGCATAGAAAAGTGCTGATTAGTGGTTTACCTAAAATGTAAACCTGTCTGGTTTTTTTTGCTATGAATTACCTCTATCAATAAAAACTTAATATAATACTTTTTTGAAAAAAAGTTCAATTTAACAGTGTCAGGTTCAACCACGTGTTGCTTTATTAAATAAAATGCTTCTTTTTTGTCTAACATATCAACCCATAGTTTAAACTCACTGTACATTGAAACTTGAAGCTTGATCTCTAGTCAAATGGGATAACAAACACTAGCACTTACCTTAACTTCTTCCCAGCTTCTGTAGAGTTTGTGATATCACATGTGTGAAGTGGACCATTATGTTTGGCAGCCTTACAGAGAGCATTTTGAAACTGGAACTGGTAAATTGTTCTTGTGTAGTACCTACAAAAAATAAAATTACAAGATCAGTGGACTATCACAAAGAAAGCTTTAAATAGCCTCACAGTTATATAAAAAGAATAAAGTATTCATGAAGTAAACAGTAAAATGAGAAACTGGAATTCACAATTGTTACAGGCTTCCACATAGATATACGCACGCACGCGCGCACACACACACACACACACACACACACACACACACACACACACATATCTATATCTATATAGATATAGAGATATATATATATATATATGTGTGTGTGTGTGTGTGTGTGTGTGTGTGTGTGTGTGTGTATGTACACCAAAACATATACATGCGAAAAATAGGTGCATTATTAGAATACCCAGTTGTAGAATACTCAGAGGAGATTTGGAATGCTTCAGGTTATCATTTACCTAGTTTATTAGCTGTTTAGTTATTTATTTTTACATTACTTTGAGAAATGGTGTACAGCTTTCATATAAATAGTCATTTTCTTAGCACCGTCTCTAATGGAACATAAAAACAATACGAATGTCACAAACAGAGAAATCCTGGCATGGCTCAGCTTGTTAATAACCTGCTGTCTAGATTGTCAATGCACAGAATGGGATGTTCCAATCTCCCTGTGGTTATTTTTTAATTTTATTTTTCTTCCTCCATTCTGTCCAAGTATAATATTCCCCTGATATGTGATTCCCTGAGTCCATTAGTACGATTCCTTCAATAGCTCACCCAGTTAATGCTGTGCTTAAGAAGCTGTTACAGGACAGAGTTTTCGGATCAACCTCTTTCAGGTCTGCATTTTGATTACTTCCTGCTTTTAGTCTTTTGTTATGTAACATTCCCTTGATAAGCATTTCCATGACCCCTTCGATATGATTTCAGTAATAGCTCCCCTACTGTATTTTAGAGACTATAATTGGAGAGAGTCTTGGGGTCATTTCCTATGAGGCCTGTCTTTTGATTACTGCTTCCAGTCTGTTGTTGTAGAGCATTCCCATAATATGAGTTTTCCCTGTCCCTTCCATCATGATTCCTGTGATAGTTAATCTAGTTAAAGCTGTGGGTACAAGAATATCAATAAAGAGCATAATGGGTTCAAAGGTTTACCTTTACAAAGCCAAATCACAGTGGTGCGATTGCACATATGAGCAAATCGTAACCACAAAAATGAAAACAGAGACAGTTTGAAATGTTCAAAAATCAGCAAATCGAAAAGCAGATTTGCTGATTTTCGAACATAAATGCAGCCCCCCCCCTTCTTTAATATTCTAACTCTGAGATCGCACTACAGTGGGGAAAGGTTCAATTTCCCGATCCCCACTATAGTGCAATCCGCCCCAAAATGCCAAATGTGCAATGAGTGAATGTCAATGTCCATTTGCTCATTGCACATTCGATCCTTTTTCCGTTCGACATTTGCAAACTTTGCAAACTGCCTTTCGGACAATTGCTGTTCGCCCATGTGCAATACCCACACATGAAGTTAAACCGGGTTCAAATCCTCTTATGGCTGATATTTTCTTTTTCGTTACTTTTGCCATTGTAGTGCTGATAAAACAAAAAGTTGATGATGCCAGGAGTGATGAAGGTCAGTACATTACTTTACTTTACTTTATTGCATTTACCTATCCTGTCTGAGCTTCACATCATTTGTGTTCACGTGCTTCATATAGGTATTTGTGTACATGTAATAGTCCTGTCTCATTTGGGTGCAACATCCCTGATATGTTTATCAGCTTCCTTTGCAGTCTTCTGGTAGTTTCTGTAGTTTTTGTTGACCTACTACCACCTCTAAACTCGACCCTTACTAGTCATAGTTTCTCTGGTCCATAAGACCTTTTTCTGCATATCTTTTCCCATGACTCACAACAATAATTCATCCCATTAGTATTATTCTGTTCACTCAGTTGCATGATGACTACATTACATGCTTGTACACAGTCAATGTTCACAATAACTGCCCATTCTATTTTCACTATGGGTTTGTTTTACATGAGCTTACCATGGGTACCTACTATGGCCACAACGCAGAGCTGCTCATTATACAAACTCACCTGGTTGCATGCATTCCTAATAGGTCTTAGGGTTCATTGCACACACACACACACATTGTAAACAGTGTTGGCTTGGCAGTGATCACAGATATGGGATTCTGAATCCTCAGGTATGTTGTAATAAACAATAGATAATATTGTAAAACTTCACATTGTAGTAGCATATGACTATTTGTATTTCATATAACATTTGTCTATTTACATTTGGAGGAAAACACATAAAGTAAAATGTCATACAAGTTCTTTAAATTTGAATGTGACTGTGCACAGATTTTAAAACATAATTTGATGATTTATCATTTCAAATAACATGTAACTATTTACATTTAGAGAAACATATTAAACAGAAGCAATATAGCAGTTTGAATTCTGAATGCAAATTTCCATACAAATATTACAGCAGCTGCTACTTCAAAATAATATCACAGTTGGCATGACATTGGGAGAAATTGCAACTAGGCCAGTACACCAAAGCAATATTGAGTCTGGAGAGGCAATATAGACAAACCGCTCAACTGTCCAGTTTTTTACAGAATGTCCAGATTTTTACTTCATATTTTTGGTCTGTTCCGTATAAAATTTGTGGTTTTCTGGCAAATCACTAGGATGATCTGAGGAATAAAGTCACTAAATAATGACATACATTTACATTTCAGACTATAAAGCCTTCATAAAATGTATGTTAACACAAACCCTGTTACTCCAGCAACTTTCTAAGTTTATAAGAGCAATATTTAAAACATGTCCCTATTTTTGAGGCTTTGTCCCCCCATTTTGTCATGCTTTGTTCAGATTTCTTGCTAGTACTAAGAGGTTGAGAGGTATGAATATAGAACCTTGGCATGTAGCAACAAAGCCACTGTTGAGGTGGACTTAGCATTACAACTAAACCTTTCTAAACTTGTATTTTTTAAAAAATACTGTTGTAAGACTGAAGTAAAAATCATTTATGGTGCTGGAAAGAGGCAATGTGTATATTTGCATGCTGCCGGAATAATGTGATAGAATTTAAATGGTAAACAGAAAATGAGCAGAGATGCAAAACATAACAGGCTGACAGTCACACGAACATACACACAAACACATACACAAAGTAAAATCAGCCAAGACTCAAATTTCCTGACAAAAAGACTATGATTTCTTCTAAGAACTTTGTATGTGCCCCCCCCCCCCCCAGGTATTTTGCTGAAACAGGTAATTGATGTCTTATAATGGTGATATATTGCTGACTCAGGTGAACTGTGAGCTTAGTGCTGCTTTTGCAGAGGCCAAAGATTAGTTAACAAAAAGAATGCTGATCAGAAATGCTGGATGTCTTGTGTAAGGAATGCATGATAACTGAATGAGTTTAATAATTATTTTACCTGTCACAAAATTACTTCAGTATAAAATGGCATTTTATAAAGTCTCAGAAGATAAAGAAACAGATTTTTGACTCCCTTATTTAACCCTACTCAGACACACTTAGATTATATGTATGAAATGTGTGTGTGTGTGTGTGTGTGTGTGTGTGTGTGTGTGTGTGTGTGTGTGTGTGTGTGTGTGTGCGTGTGCATGTGTGTGTGGAGGGACACTGTATGACTAAAGATGGAGCTCCTAGCCAGTTACAGTAGAAAGTCAATAGTACAGTGGCTCAGTGCTAAGATCTCTGCCTGTTAGGTCCATGATCACAACTCCAGGGTCAGGGTTCAACTCCTGACATGGGGTCACTGCCAGTGTGGAGTTTACATGTTCTCTCCATTTTATTATGGAATTTTTGTGGGTCTCTGGTTTCCTTTGACCTCAAGAAGGTCCAGTCAAATAAATTAAAAAAATAGTAATCACGACTGCAGGCAGTAGATGTGGACCACCCTAAAGATGCCTCCTGAACTGGATAACAGCTGATTAAGCATGGGTTTCATCTTTGTGCACATGTATATCACAAGTTACACATTTGCATCAATGTGATTCAACAAGGAATCCTTGTATTGTGCATGCATGAGAGATTCTGAAATGCTACATCGCAGTGCTCAAAGTGCCCAGTGAGTACCTGTCAGAATTACTGTAATGACACTCCACTCCTACACACAGATTTTCAGTGTGGATCATGCTATGAGGATGAGGGAATATCCTTGTGAAGGTGCAAGGCAAGTGACCACTGATGAAAAGCATGCAAGTTATTAAGTTCTCCACTGAGGAAGCACATCTGTCTTACTTTGCATACATGTATCTATATGTATATATATATATATATATATATATATATATATATATATATATATATATATATATATATATATATATATATATATTTATATCAGTTAAGGAATCCTGCAAATAAGAAAACAGCATTTCTGTCTTAATCTTCTGCTCCTTGAGTTGTGGCTGTTTGCAGTGGACAAGCTTGTCTACTGTATGTACCCAGCTATTTAAACCCTTCTGAATACAGTGCATTGTATACTTACAAACTTCAGTGAAATACAGAGTAAATGATTCTCAGCGATGATTTCCCAGTTGCCTGACCAAGGTGTCGAAACAGCTTTTCATCTCAGAGATCACTTCTCTTTAGCACCACCATCCTTAACCCCCTTTTTCCATGTTTTACAGTGGGTTATTGTGTCAGGTCAGTTGTCACTACTTCTTTCAGTTCAGTGTCCCTCTGACTTTCTACAGTCATTCATCTCATGGCTGCACATCATTATTTTCTCCCGCCTTCTTCCTGCCTCTCCCAAATCTGCTTTACCAAATCA